>NW_018171122.1:0-217 GCF_001263595.1 Phalaenopsis equestris
ACAAGAACCTATACCCAAAACTTAAGTAATGGAAATTATTATTATGAGATTTAGCTTCCCTGTCCTTTACCTTATATTCCCTTTCTTCATTATTTTACATGATATCGAATACCAATGCATAACCGCACATATGTAAAACACCTCCACCTCTACTTTCAATATCTCTAGCCATGAAACCCTACTTTTCAAGCCTAGTTGCCTATTTTTTCTTAAAATA
>NW_018171123.1:0-217 GCF_001263595.1 Phalaenopsis equestris
TTGCTTTGATCATGTCTCATCTTTTTCTACTACAATAAAGGTCAAACAAACATAATTATAGCCTTTAGCCACTGAGCGAGTCTCATATTGATCCATGAGTCCTTTTGCTTTTATATTTAACTTTGAGAACCCATTTATTCTTAAATAAAAATAAAGAAACATAAATAGGAAGGGATAAACCATTCAAGAGGTTTCCAAAATTGTCTCCAATTAGATT
>NW_018171124.1:0-217 GCF_001263595.1 Phalaenopsis equestris
CTAAATTAATCTTACTTGGAGATTTAGGTGTTTCTGCTTCCTTGGGAAGAATCTCTTCAGGTCTCTCAATTTCTTCAACTTCGCTCTCAACTTCAATTTCTTTTTGAACTTTAACATTTAATTTATTTCCACTCCTTAGTTGGGCTCCTTTAACTTGCTCTGGCTCTTTACATTTTTCTGTAGATTGATCTCTATGTTACTAGGAAGTCTTCCCTAA
>NW_018171125.1:0-217 GCF_001263595.1 Phalaenopsis equestris
TCAAATTGGACTCCCTAGCCTATTCAAATCCACCACATTCACTTTCTAAACTCTTCATAACATTACCCTAGACCAAACTGAGCCCTCAATTGAACTAGACCCAATCCCAAACCTAGCCCAAATTCAATTCAAACCAAAGTCCCCAATTTTTCCCAAAAATCCAAATCTCACCCAATTGAACCTCATAGCCTCTCAATTTCAACCCAATTGACTTCCC
>NW_018171126.1:0-217 GCF_001263595.1 Phalaenopsis equestris
TTTTTTCTGTGTGGAATGATTTTTCATGCATGAACTCATTTATTTCACTTTTTAAAGTAACATTTGTTATGTGACATGTAAATTTGGTATGGATTTATTGTAAAAACGAAGGTTAGCTGTTAATTATTGTAAAAACACGCCCGGTGGGACTAAAGAAATTATAAAAAAATAAAAGAAGCAAAACACGCCCGGTGGGACTCGAACCCACAATCGCCTG
>NW_018171127.1:0-217 GCF_001263595.1 Phalaenopsis equestris
TTTTCTAGAAATTGTTGTTTTTCATCGTGGAATCAAGATCAACTGGATAAGATTAAAACTATCTTTGAAATGCCTCCCCTCAAAACCTGGAAGCAACTATGTTCTTTTCAAGGTAAATTGAAATACTTAAAATGTTTATATCAAATATGTCAGCTAGGTGTCAACCCTTCTCAGAATTAATGAAAAAGGATGTCAATTTTGTTTGGGAAGAGAAATG
>NW_018171128.1:0-217 GCF_001263595.1 Phalaenopsis equestris
ACAACTTTCTGTGACATTATTCCAAGCTTCTTGTGTGTGTTCTTACTGTTCATTTGTAGTCATTTTTTTAATCCCTTTCTAGTGTCATGCAGCTCGATGATTGCATCCTTCTTTAAGGAATATACGCTATTCTGAGTTTTAAATGCTGTTGTTAAATAATATGAGAGCTGCTGCAGTTTTGCACCCAATTATTTTAAAAGCAAACTTTTTTTTTTTT
>NW_018171129.1:0-217 GCF_001263595.1 Phalaenopsis equestris
ATTTCTCATCTATTTTTTGAATGCAGATTCTCTCAGGATGTTTGGACAATACTATTTACACAGCTAGATCTGAGGTAGTCAAGCTTTCAGTGGGATCACTTATAGGGGTGCTGGCAAAGCTAGAACACTAAAAAATTTGTCTCAATTCCATTTTTAGTTGCTTGGTTTATTTGGATGGCCATAAATCTTGCTAAATATGAGGATAAGCTTTCTTCTG
>NW_018171130.1:0-217 GCF_001263595.1 Phalaenopsis equestris
CTTTTTTGACAACCATAAGCATAGACAATGTGATCAATTATTTTACCCTGATGTTTTAGAGGCATTTACATGCATACCACAATTCTTATGTATTTCTAACACAAACATTCATATTTACATTCATCACACTCAATTTCATTTAAACATAAGTTTTGGCACCAAGTGTTCCAAGTCTAAATATCAAATTTCATGGGTCATATATGTAAATACATAAGAA
>NW_018171131.1:0-217 GCF_001263595.1 Phalaenopsis equestris
AGATTTGGATGATTTTTGAAGTGGTGCTTTATGTGTTTCTTGGAAAATTCATTAGAAACGATAAAGGGACTTTAGGGAAGGATTTAGGGTGGTTATAAGGTGTTTTTGGAAGACTTTTGAAAAGGCACTTGAGGTACCTTTTGGACGATTAATTAAATATGGACACTTTTGAAGAGACACTGAAGCCCCTCTTGGGAAATTATAAATAAGGCTTGGA
>NW_018171132.1:0-217 GCF_001263595.1 Phalaenopsis equestris
CTCAAGATAGAGCAACAAGTCATTGCCAAGGTGAAAAAATTTATAGACGCTGACTTTGTTAGAGAAGAGAAATACCCCACATGGCTATCCAACATTGTTCCAGCTAAGAAGAAAAATAGACAAGTCCGTGTATGTGTTAATTTCAGGGAACTAAATAAGGTGTGTCCAAGAGATGAATTTCCATTACCAATATGAGAGTAAAGGGTGCACATCGCTT
>NW_018171133.1:0-217 GCF_001263595.1 Phalaenopsis equestris
TGTAAAAACTTTCTGAATTTCATAGTAAAATTTCTTAATGGTGTGACTCCATGGTTTTTTACCATTCACGTTAAATTCTAGTATGCTTTTCCGATTGAACAATTTCATATAAATTCCATATAAAACATCATATGTTTATTATGAATAAATTAAGAAAAATAATTTTTGAAGTTATATGTTTGATTAATCTAATTAAATATAATTAAATTATTAATCT
>NW_018171134.1:0-217 GCF_001263595.1 Phalaenopsis equestris
TACTTGGATGGATGCAGTCTATTTGTTTTGGTCTATGCTTTGCTACTGGAATCTCTATTTTATAGTTTTTTTTGCGGGATCTTTAATGCCCCCCTCATTTTTTGGACTGTGCTTTTATTCATTGGATTTACTGTGTTAGGTTTTGGTTTGTTGAACTTGGCTTTAACTTTGTTTTGGGCCTGTTGTTTTATATCTACGAATTATTTTACGTTATGGG
>NW_018171135.1:0-217 GCF_001263595.1 Phalaenopsis equestris
AAATATTGATATTTACAAATTAACCGTCAAGGTGATATTTTTTTGAACCGATGTATTCATGCATGTCACGATCAAATCACCGAGAGTTTAAGATGATGATTTGAGTCCAACAAAGACATATGCATATCAAGCTACGTGAGTGATGGAAGTACATAACTTACGGTCGACATTTTAACAAAAAATAATTGATCTTCTTCGATGAATTTTTCGACCTAGA
>NW_018171136.1:0-217 GCF_001263595.1 Phalaenopsis equestris
CTGGGGGAGCTGCCTGGTCATCCATCATCGGCTGCCATTTTGTTAGAATAATGCATGTTCTTCCGAAAGAAATGTGACCATTTACCCAGACTCTCACCAGGTCCTCTTCAAGATCGAACCTTATTATCACACAGGAATTTTCCATATAGCATAGCAGTGATTTCATTGAATATGATCCGGTTCAATCGTCGGTTTTCACCTGTCTATAATGAATTCC
>NW_018171137.1:0-217 GCF_001263595.1 Phalaenopsis equestris
TGTAGACTTCTTTCTCAAGGTCGTCATTCTAAAAGGCATTTTTTACATCAAGTTGGTAAAAAGCTCAATCTTGATTAACTACACAAGAGAGTAGAACTGAAGTGTATTATGTTTGGCAACAAATGCAAAGTTTTCCTAACAGTCAATCTCGTATGACTGTGTGAAACTCTTGACAGCCAGTGTGGCTTTGAATCTCTTTACACTTCCATCTCCTTTG
>NW_018171138.1:0-217 GCF_001263595.1 Phalaenopsis equestris
AAAAATAATTTTCAACAATAATTTTCAACTTTGTGAGACTTTTCTTACTTCCATTATTTGCCGGCCTAGTGACGCTATAATAATGGTTATTGAACAGCAGTTAAGGGTTCATTTATTGGTTCACGCATTTCATCAGCTTATCTGAAACTGCGTTTAAATTTTTACACTAAACGCAAGTCGCTGGTCGACCCCTGCGGCCGGCCAGCGGGCCGCGTTT
>NW_018171139.1:0-217 GCF_001263595.1 Phalaenopsis equestris
GACATTGTTATATTGTTGCATATAAGTAGTAAGTCAAGATCAATGTGCTAACTCTGTTTTGCAGAATGACATTCAAAAGTGGGATTCCAAAACAAGACAAAATGACAAAAATGAAAAAAAAAACCTAAAACTTTTAGGATAATCAGAAAACCTAAAACTTTTAGGATAGCCACAAAACCCAAAACTTTTAGGATAGTCACAAAACCTAAAACTTTTA
>NW_018171140.1:0-217 GCF_001263595.1 Phalaenopsis equestris
CTGTTCGCGAACAACGAGCCGTTTTCACAGCCCTACCTTCTGTAAACATTATCTCCTACAATACTCATCTTATTTAAGAGTTTAAAGCTGAAAAATATATTAAAAACAACATAATGAGTTCCAACCCAACAAAAAGAAAGCAGCATACATGCTGGTCTTTCATATTTCACGATAAGTTATCCTACAATAATCTAATGTAATATGTCCATGACACTTA
>NW_018171141.1:0-217 GCF_001263595.1 Phalaenopsis equestris
TAAATTCTGTGATGGTGATAGAAATTCTAAATATTGTCTTGCCTGTATCAACTATAAGAGGAAATGCAATACTATTCCCAAAATCACTACTGAGGCTGGACAATTTTATTACAACTGCTGATGGTATAGATTTAAATGTTGTTTAGTATTTTCAAGAAGTTTTGACAATTTATTACAACTGCTGATGGTATAGATTTGAATGTTGTTCAGTATTTTC
>NW_018171142.1:0-217 GCF_001263595.1 Phalaenopsis equestris
GAGGATGTTAGTTCAAGTTGCACTTGTTATCTTATCGATCAAGACTGTTGTTTTTATTGTTTGCTATTGCATTGTTGTTATTTTTATATTTCTCTCTTTTCTTTTAGTTTTTTTTTAGTCATGTTTTCTTGTAATATGTTTTTGTTTTAATAAATCTTCCCGACATGTTTATCAGTGTTTACAACTCTCAAAGTAGATGAGAAGATGATAAAAAAAA
>NW_018171143.1:0-217 GCF_001263595.1 Phalaenopsis equestris
AAAAAAATGGGAAGTCTGCTCTTATTCTCACAAAGTTTAAAACCAGTACTCTCGCGTCCTCCCAAAGCTTTGCTCTAGTGGGGAAATTTCTGTATGATCACCCAAAACTGGAGATTATTCGGAAAGATTTTGAGGCTATGAAGCTATTGAGTAGTTGGAATATTGGTTTACTTAACGATCGACACATACTGATTCAGTTATCTCATGATATCGCTTA
>NW_018171144.1:0-217 GCF_001263595.1 Phalaenopsis equestris
CCTTTTGGACTTCTGCAATGGAGAATTGAAAGACGGTATATATGACAACAAAATCATCTTACTCATTATGTCTAATTCTCTTCTTTACAATAGGTGATTGTATTTTATCTCCACTAGAAAAATTAATATATTTATTAATATCGTGAGTTTATGTGAAGTATAATTTTTCACGAATCCCTTTGAAAGATCAGTGGATTATTTAATCTCTATGGGATCA
>NW_018171145.1:0-217 GCF_001263595.1 Phalaenopsis equestris
TATCGGGGGCAATCATCTTCTCAAGAGTCGTCGAAAAGTATCATCGGTCTTTATCCTCTCATTTTATTAAATGTCTTTGAAGTAAGAGATTTTATTCTAAAATTTCACATCGTATCCCTCGTTTTAGTAAACATTAGCATTATCGTCATTGCCCTAGCCACTTAGACTTCAAACTTACATAAGCCCGATGACCCATATGTGGCAAAAACAAATATCC
>NW_018171146.1:0-217 GCF_001263595.1 Phalaenopsis equestris
ACAAATATATAAAAAACAAAATTAAAAATAAAAAATAAATAAATGATGAGAATTTAATTTTTAATATATGGTCATCAAAATTTATTGGAAATTAACTAAGGATGTATAATCCCACATTACTAAGATGACCTAGCTTGTTGGAGTACAAGCGAAAATATGCATTTGACATTAAGAAATTTTGCTAGGAGCATCACAAGTTGTGTATTAGCATGATGTG
>NW_018171147.1:0-217 GCF_001263595.1 Phalaenopsis equestris
GATTATAGTTATACAACTTTGTAATTTCATCTTTCTTATTTTTGAAGAAGAATGGATCTAAGTACTCATCATTCATAGTGAATTATTTCATCTAGGCTAGTCCCCAAGGTTTTTCCCCCTTTTAAGGGTTTTCTACGTGAAAAGTTGAGGTGTCTCCTTCTGCTTACTTCTCTTATTTTATCTGTGTGTGTTAAATTCTCGTACAATGCTAAGACGA
>NW_018171148.1:0-217 GCF_001263595.1 Phalaenopsis equestris
TAATATACATTTTTTCCTTCAATTCTTTTTTGCATATACACAAACAACTACCTTATTGTTTTCATATAGTTGTCTACTACTTCCCGACCCCTCCCAATTTGATGTTCCTTGCCGCCAACCCTTGCCCTTGCCGCTGTCATTATGAGGATAGCCCGCTCACTACCTTTTTGCGATTCCAACCCCCTTTATTGTTGTCATTGCAGTCACAACCATCCCT
>NW_018171149.1:0-217 GCF_001263595.1 Phalaenopsis equestris
AGAAATTAAACAGCCTTAAAAGTATGGTGAGGTCGATTTGGTTGCTTGTGTTTTAAATATAACTAAAGTAATCGAGTGTGTTGAAGAACTTTCTAGCTATAAAGAATAGGAGAATTCAATTCTTTATTAAGTGGATGATTGTTATGCAAGAGATTAAATCCTACACAATAATAAGACTTGGGATTTGGTAAAGTTGCCTCAAGGTAAGAAAGTTATT
>NW_018171150.1:0-217 GCF_001263595.1 Phalaenopsis equestris
TGATGTGGTATATATATAAATCAAACAGGAGAATGGTTGGCGAAGTAAAAAATAGAACGAGAAAAATCACACAATTAAAGAACAACATAGCGGAACACACATATTTACGTGGTTTGACAAATTGCTTACGTTCACGGAATTGCAGAAGAATTTTACTAGTTGAGGAAATTTACATCAGTCATTCACCTCGACTTACGAGAGGAATCTCTCACTCTTC
>NW_018171151.1:0-217 GCF_001263595.1 Phalaenopsis equestris
TAAATTAATTATGGTGAAAATTAACTCATAACTTAAAGTAGATATCGGGTGTGGATTTGAACCTACATCATTCATATGCAATAAAAGGAGCATAATCTTATGACCACAATGGAGTTGGGATAATTTAAGCCTAGAGGTAAATATATATAATATTTCTATATGAATAATAATATAATTTCCTAATTTTCAGTTCAAGAGAGCCAAACACTATCGAATA
>NW_018171152.1:0-217 GCF_001263595.1 Phalaenopsis equestris
ATGCATATGAAATACAAGTCTACTTCATAATTGATTAAACTAAGCCAAAAATTAGACATTTTGAGTTATACCTTTGCTCAAGTAGTGAGGCCTCAATTGGGTGATTTTAGAAGCTTCCTTGGAGACCCACGAACGTGCTCGAAGCATCACCTTTATCTAGTATAAGGTCTAGCTATGATTTTTCCCAACATATGGTAGGTTCTTGGTCTAGGTCTAG
>NW_018171153.1:0-217 GCF_001263595.1 Phalaenopsis equestris
CCCAAAGGCTAATATATTAAAAAGAAAAGATACAGATATGTTGTATGAGAAAACCCAAAAAAGGTACCCTGCCCACACAGTACAGCACAGAAATGTCCCAAAAAAGAAAAGAAAAATGTACCCAAAAAACCAAAACTGTCAAATCGCATAATCAAGTAACTAGAGATGACCCAATTTAGTATTGCCTCTGACTCTAGTTCTAGGAAGGGAGTCAGCT
>NW_018171154.1:0-217 GCF_001263595.1 Phalaenopsis equestris
ATAATTTTAAATATCATAAATTAAGACAACTATTGGTATTAGATAAAAATTTGGAGTCAAATTGAACACAGGAAATTAAGAAAATGCAAATTTGGCCTCTGGCGCCGACGGCGCCCGCAGGCAGACTATAGCGCCAATAGTGCCATCGGGAGTACCAACGACACCAACTAGAGTTTGCATGGTTCAGGACAAATTTGGCAAACTTTGGCGGGATTTT
>NW_018171155.1:0-217 GCF_001263595.1 Phalaenopsis equestris
GAATTGAAATTCCCACCCACCAACCATAATGAGTTTTTTGTTAGGAATATATATATATATATATTTATTTAAAGGAGCTAAAGTAGCTCCAAATTCATAAAAGCCAAGAAAAGAGTTTACAAAATTTTGAAGAAAGCTTCCCAAAAACCTCAACTAATTAAAAACTCTAATAAAAGGGAGGATCAAGAGGTCTCCATTCAAAAGAAAAGATAAAGGG
>NW_018171156.1:0-217 GCF_001263595.1 Phalaenopsis equestris
CTATGTTGGATTCACTGTTAATCCATTGTAATTATGTCAAACTTTGGCATAGTTACACTATATGAAATGTAACTTTGCCAACCACATGAATGGTTATGCCATCATCAGTTGAAATCTTCTTATAGCATGATTTTCTGTGAAATTTTTAGCAAGATCTATAAAGGAGAGCTTGGGCACGACCTAGGGGAGGTGTAAAAACTTGGATAGCCTTCTTACA
>NW_018171157.1:0-217 GCF_001263595.1 Phalaenopsis equestris
GCAATCTTAATGGATATAAAAGATATTAACATCTATGGCGACTCACAACTCATCATCTAACAAGTTGCTAGACAATGTAATATTTTGAAGCCAAGGCTAGCAGAACACCACCAGTACACAATGAAGCTACTTGAACAGATTCCCAACTTGACTCTATACTGGATTCCTCGAGGCAATGATGCCCATGTCGACGCTTAGCAAAACTTGCCAAGGAACT
>NW_018171158.1:0-217 GCF_001263595.1 Phalaenopsis equestris
TCCTCCCCTTTGTGATATGTAATTGCGGTGCTCTGTAAGTAATTTCGTAGTTGTTATTGCGATTCGTAACAGTGTTTGCTTTTCTAATTTTCAATGGAATGGGTTTCCTGTGCGTAGTATCATGCTTAACCTGTGTTGAATTGCGATGGAATGACTTGCTTGTGATTTTTAGGGTTTTTTATTTTTCCGTTGGAATGTCGAAGCCATGAAATTTTTC
>NW_018171159.1:0-217 GCF_001263595.1 Phalaenopsis equestris
ATACAAGTACAAGATTGTACAAACTTACAACTAAGCCAAGTACCTTAGTAATACACCAACTTCTTGCCTTATGGGAATTAACTCTCCACATTATCTCTCACACTTAGAACTTAGCCCCATTAACATATAACACTCAAAATGAAAAAGAAAAACCACCCCAGAAGTTTCGTCCCTAAAGGAAGGAGAAGAAGAATCATAGGGCTTTCAAGTGGACCCT
>NW_018171160.1:0-217 GCF_001263595.1 Phalaenopsis equestris
TTGTCTCTCATGTTGAACCTTTCTAAAATCTACTTAACATACTCTGTCCGAGACAACTTCACTATACCTGCACTCTTGTCCTACGATTCTCATACTAAGGATCTTCTTGGTTGGACCTAAATCCTTAATCTCAAACTCCCTTGATAACTGCTCTTTCAAGTATCTGATCTTCTTCATATCTGCTCTTGCAATCAGCATATCATCCACATACAAAAGA
>NW_018171161.1:0-217 GCF_001263595.1 Phalaenopsis equestris
TTTCTAGTCGTCCAAGGCAGTTTTTAGGACTTTAAGAACTCCTCCCGGCAATTATTACGGAACGAAATCCCCCCAGAGTCCGCCAAAAATCGTCAAAAACCGTCAATCTGCTATCGGCGCCGTCGGCGCTCCTGTTGGAGTTGTCGACGCTTTGGTCCGTCTGCGTGTGCTGTCGGCGCCATAGGCCAAAATTGTGTCTTTTTCATTTTTTCGATCA
>NW_018171162.1:0-217 GCF_001263595.1 Phalaenopsis equestris
TATATATATATATAATGTACATACGAAACAATTCTTATAAATGTATATATCTAACACCTAAACTTTTATATTAAAACTTTAGGTATGAGATATGTAAGTATATGAAAGTTATGTAGTAAGTATGTAAGTGCCCCCTTATTTATTTTGCCTTGTCCCTATAATTACTGACGTGGCTACTAATTAGTTGCTGGGTCTTTATTAGTTTCACGGGATGGTT
>NW_018171163.1:0-217 GCF_001263595.1 Phalaenopsis equestris
TGGCTAGGATTGTGTCACCACAATTTCAATCCAATTGTTACAAATAATTTCATACCTATCACACAATAATTTTACACCTACCACACCTACTACGCAATAATTTAATACCTACCACATATTCTAGAATAAACTTCTAAAAATTAAGTTTTATTTAAACAACTAAAATCAAATTTATACTTCAACATCCCCAATATACGCTATGCATGCTTTTTCAGAT
>NW_018171164.1:0-217 GCF_001263595.1 Phalaenopsis equestris
CTTTCAAGAGTTGAAGTCCTAGCACTAAACTAAATTTACTAGCAATAATTGATGTGAATGATCATTGTACTGATTAGATGGATTTTAAGTGATATTTGATAGGCTGAGGAGAATCTAAATAATAAATCATTGGAGGTATTATAGGAGAATACACAAATAATGTTCGAGTGGCAGGAACAACGACCTTGCTTTTGGAGGAAAAAATTGTTAGGTGATC
>NW_018171165.1:0-217 GCF_001263595.1 Phalaenopsis equestris
AAATAAAAATATTTCCTTAAAAAACGTGATGGTCGGAGATCTCCTTGAAACTAATGGAAGATCCTCTGTCATTACCACTGCGCGGTGCGATCCTCTGTTAAACAGAGCCCGAGTTAATTAGCAGGCACTAATGACGATATTTATTCTTAATACGGTAATTAGCAGGCCCTTTTTATTTCGCGAGATCCTGCTTTCTCTGTGGGATTCGAGGCAGCCG
>NW_018171166.1:0-217 GCF_001263595.1 Phalaenopsis equestris
CATCTACATAAGAATACAACTATTTGCACTGCTCTATATCTTTATTGATTACACATTCTTCAAAAATAATTTCATAATAAACAAAATTAAAATTGGAAATTCATAACACGTCCCCTAATTCTTATATATTTACGTATCTCACGCCCAAACTATCATTTTTACAAAATGAGTGCCCTATCTATGGATAAAAATGTGAATTTCACTATTGTTAGAGTGA
>NW_018171167.1:0-217 GCF_001263595.1 Phalaenopsis equestris
TTTCAATTCAAGCAATGTCAAGTTGCATAATATGTCTTCAAGTATCATCTATTGATTTGCAACATGGGTCTTTCGCCTCAAAAATCCACCAGCTGGTAGTCTCCTCCTGTGTAGAACTTTTCTACGACAAATCGCCCCTCCCAAGTTGGCTCCAATTTTCCACCTACTTTGCAGTGTGAAAGAATGGGCCTTTTGAGAACAAGTACGAGATCACCAA
>NW_018171168.1:0-217 GCF_001263595.1 Phalaenopsis equestris
TATATATATATTCATTAAGATTAAAAATTATCCTTTGGATACACATAAGGGAATTTGTCATGAGAGAAGACATTGAAAGTGCTAACTAAAGATATAGCGCACTTTAAGAGAAATGCCCTAAGAAAAAAATCACAGTCTATTGCACTTAAAGAGAAATTCCCCAAGGAAAAAACCATAATTTAGTGCACTAAATCTTAATTTGGTGGACTGTCATTAA
>NW_018171169.1:0-217 GCF_001263595.1 Phalaenopsis equestris
GTATGTAAATAGCGCTCCTAATGCATGTTGATATAAGTAAGTTTTAGTTCCCTATAGATGGGAAATATTTGCATACGGACGACACACACAGAGCGTCTTGTGTATTCCGTACGTAAAATAGCTCTCCTGAGGTAAAGTTTTTGTTCCTTAGAAATGAGAAATATTTGTGTACGGACGACGCACGCAGAGCTCTGTGCGTAATAACCTCTCAATAACC
>NW_018171170.1:0-217 GCF_001263595.1 Phalaenopsis equestris
CCCCGAAGAGGATCCTAAGTCCAAAATAAAAGTTGTTAAATCAGGATTCGATGCAAATACAGACGTTCGTCAAAGACCACCGGTCGATCTTAAAATAATTAAGGGAGATTCGATTGAAAGTACGTTGGAGAAACTTAAACTTGACATTTTAGAGCTGTCAAAGGAACAACAAAAGAATGATGAAGGTGAAAACTTCAATTTAGTGGATGGTATGGAA
>NW_018171171.1:0-217 GCF_001263595.1 Phalaenopsis equestris
CTAATTGCACCAAAGTAGAATTTTTGTACACC
Source organism: Phalaenopsis equestris (assembly GCF_001263595.1). Lineage (NCBI taxonomy): Eukaryota > Viridiplantae > Streptophyta > Magnoliopsida > Asparagales > Orchidaceae > Phalaenopsis > Phalaenopsis equestris. The sequence goes on from NW_018171171.1 coordinate 33, forward strand.
TCTTATGAACTTCAAATAATCGCTATAGGATCTAATTATATTTCTGAAAGAATCCCTGAACTCAACAGGTACAAAAATTTATTTGGATTAGCAATGGAGAGAAATTATTTGAAAACTTGAAAAATCTTGAACACTAGACTTCTCACATAATAATTTATCTTGGACTATTCCTCAAACTCTATAAA
>NW_018171172.1:0-217 GCF_001263595.1 Phalaenopsis equestris
TATAATTAAATTTATTGTTAAAGTTAATTATTTTTGGGGTCATCCTAAGTGCCTTATTGTAAGCACTAATTGACAAAAGAGTTTGAAGTTAAGCATCTTCCATTATTCTAATGTATAGTAGGTGAGGAATATGCATCAAAAATTTAAAATTATAGAGATATTCAGTTAAGGACAGTTATTAAATTTTCTAAAGCTTATGCACGTTGGTGGATTATGA
>NW_018171173.1:0-217 GCF_001263595.1 Phalaenopsis equestris
CATGTTTTTGCTCAAGCTCAAATCTGTTTCTTTACGTATATGTTCATCCTCTGATTTAGCTTTAAATTTTTTCTAAACCATAGATATAAAAGTAAAGAAAGATATAACTTAAAAAGAAGCACCATCACACCACCAAAAAATTTTATGAAAATATAACACGGTATAGGTATCTAAATGTATACATGAAAATGTGTTCGCACGAATCTTAAAGTAGTTG
>NW_018171174.1:0-217 GCF_001263595.1 Phalaenopsis equestris
ATGCATATGATAAAACACTATGTGGGTTGGCTCAGCTTTGTTGTGCTTAAAGTGGATTTTTTAGCCCATTTAATATTTAAGTCGATTTCATAGCAAATAGTTTCCAGAGGATTCAATTTCGAGTCAAACCCACCTAAACCTGGCCAGTGAACCAAATTTGACCACTCTATCACTACACAACTTTTTTTTTAAAATATATTTAAAGGATGGTTGAACT
>NW_018171175.1:0-217 GCF_001263595.1 Phalaenopsis equestris
AGGGCCCAATTTCCCCCAAATTAGCCTCAATCTTGTCCCAATTAACCCCTATCTTGCCAAATTTCAATTCCAAACCAAAATTCTGTACCCCCAATCCCAATCTAAACAAGATTCAAGCCTAATTTGACCCAATTGCAAGCCCAATTTCATCCAAATAAAAAAGCCCTAATTTTGAACATATGACTAAATCCACCAAATTAGCCTTCCAATTCAATTC
>NW_018171176.1:0-217 GCF_001263595.1 Phalaenopsis equestris
ATGTACACAACCGCATATCTTTTAGAAGCAAGAAATTGGATCTTACAAGAAGGATTTGACAAGGAACTAGTCTACCGGATTTTGCTTTGTAAAGAATGACCGAGTATTTTGTGAAAGTCGAATAAACTATAAGAAGCTTCCTATTCCTCTTCATATCATAATCGACAAGGTGCTATGTATGCTTAGTTTCTAGGACATCAGAGATTTGCACTTTGAA
>NW_018171177.1:0-217 GCF_001263595.1 Phalaenopsis equestris
GATCTGTGCCGGGATAACACCATACCATTTGAAAACCGCCCGGGATAGTTCGCAGGTGGAGTATGCTGCCATTCTTTTCTTGCGATCTATTATGCAGGAGTGGATGTTTGAAACTAAAAGTATCATTATAGAAGGTGATAATACAATTGTCATCAACCGTCCTTGTGATGACATGTATGGTAAAGTGGGGCAGCTACAACCTGACCGTGACACAAAT
>NW_018171178.1:0-217 GCF_001263595.1 Phalaenopsis equestris
ATATTTTGTACTTATGATTAGGGCTATAAACGAGCTCAGGCTTGGCTCGTGTTCGACTCATTTATAATTTGAGTTTTAAAAATTTTTTCATATTCGCCTTGTTTACTTAACGAACATGCCGAATACGAGCTGTTCTCGAGCAACGATTTTTTTTGACAGCCCTAATGATAATAATATTTAGATTTTTTTTTAATTTTCAATTGTGATCTTAGAGTTT
>NW_018171179.1:0-217 GCF_001263595.1 Phalaenopsis equestris
ATAAATTCCCACCATCCCACACGAATCTCAAAACATTATAGATCTCGAGAGAATCTTTTGAGCAAAAAATATTCGAATTTTGATAAAAAATTATTTACAAGTCATATATATATCGATCATTATCGGTTGTCATCTATTCCTTGCAACAAGTTCATTCACACGTCAACATTGTAATTCATAAAACTTTGTAATCAGTTCTCGACCGCAGGACAACGAG
>NW_018171180.1:0-217 GCF_001263595.1 Phalaenopsis equestris
TTTGATGCATTAATTATAAGATAAAATGATCTTAAACTTTGACATACTTATATTCAAATCGAACGGCTCGATGAGAGAAATATAACAAGCCTAAAATCTTTTAATTATGAGATCATTGAGATACTTAAATATTATAAAAATCACTTGTGATCAAGGGAAATAATGTAGATCATCCGATTGATTGTTTTGGGAGATTGAACAAATTTACCAAAAGTAC
>NW_018171181.1:0-217 GCF_001263595.1 Phalaenopsis equestris
TAACCAATAAAAGAAAACATATAAATCAAAATAAAGCTTATATAAGTATCTACTAAAGCAAAACACTGGAGAAGAACTTAAATATTATCATAGATTAAGAGTATGAGTATTCACCTCGATGATAGATGATTTGCTTGCTCTTAATTTGTATTACTTCTATCAAAGTATCATCTATAAAATATAAATATTCAATTATCGTTTTACTTAATTGTGTTTT
>NW_018171182.1:0-217 GCF_001263595.1 Phalaenopsis equestris
ACTTAATTATAACACATGTGCACTAATAATAATTATAAAATAAGAAAACCCACTCAAAGTTACAAATAAAAATAAGAGAAAACACCCAATTTAGCCCTAAAGATTTATTTTGCTTTTGATCTCATCCACTCGCACAAGTTACACTACTTTATCTCAATCTCACTCACTTCACTTACTAAGGGTCTATTTGGGGTAGCTGTTGATTATTGATAATCTG
>NW_018171183.1:0-217 GCF_001263595.1 Phalaenopsis equestris
CAAAAAGAATAACAAAAAGCTAAAAATCAAGATAAGTAAACACTCGTTTTAAAATTCACACCATTGATAGAAACTCAAATTACGTCAAATACAACTAAACACAATCACTCTTCCGAAACATAAGGGCACCAAAGATGGAAAGAATTCGCTAGAAATCAAAAAAATCACATGCAAAAGGAATCTTCATGGCATCAGGTCCAATCCATGCATGGAATGT
>NW_018171184.1:0-217 GCF_001263595.1 Phalaenopsis equestris
ACCACTGTCTTTTCCTATTAGTATTTAGATTTTGCGAAGAAACCTGCCGAAATCATGCAATGTTGCGACGGAAAGTAATGTTGGTGCTAATTTTTATTAAATTTTGATATATATTTTGAATGTTATAGATGTAAATAATGAAGTTTGAGTGTGAAATACATAAATACTTACATTTTGTGTGCTATATGAATATTGCAAAACAAGCAATACAATCACA
>NW_018171185.1:0-217 GCF_001263595.1 Phalaenopsis equestris
TTTTTTTTCATGATTTTTCTATGCAAAGTTATGGATCTTCAAAGATCTGGCATTTAAATAAATAAAAAAATCCAAATTTTTTTACTTGTCCAGCTTAACCTACGACGGCTCCAAACAGTCACACGATGCTTTGTTGTTTAACATTGCTTTCTGACTCAGCTGCCACACATCCAGCCGTATCTTTCCATCCGCTCATCCAACGCGATCTCAGCGTTTC
>NW_018171186.1:0-217 GCF_001263595.1 Phalaenopsis equestris
TCTTTTCTTCTATAAAATTTTATTCTAGCTTTGATTATGTTGCAGAGCTTGTTGTAGTTCATTCTATGTTGACTTTTATGAAGGGGTAAGGACCACTAAGGCAAGTAGTTATGTGTGACGTGTATAACTTTTGTATTGTATGGTTTTGGGAGTTTGCACAAACTTTTGGGTACGTAATTCTATTATGTTGGATTTAACAGTTCTGTATAGATATATA
>NW_018171187.1:0-217 GCF_001263595.1 Phalaenopsis equestris
TATATCAGCCGTTTAAAGATCAGAAGTGATATGAGTAAGAGATATACCACCATCCTCATAAGCTTCTCGAATGAAATGACAGTTTGCTTCACTGTGTTTCGTGCGCTCGTGAAAGACGGGATTAACAACAATCTGGATAGCGCTCATATTATCTGCATGAAAAAAAATAGACTCAAGCTGAGGAAAAACAAGCTTAGCCAGCACACCCTGAAGCTAA
>NW_018171188.1:0-217 GCF_001263595.1 Phalaenopsis equestris
GTCAAATAGAGGTTGACGTAAAGCGGTACATAGCAAATTTCCATAGAAACTGAGATCTGGCAAAAATACACTTTGTGCATGATGCGCTAGATTGGCGCATGATGCACCATATTTGGCGCATGATGCATCAGATTTGCTGCATGATGCGCCAAAGTTCCAAACACTTTAAATTGGCTAAAAACCCCACAAAATTGCATGAAAACCTCCATTTTTGCTG
>NW_018171189.1:0-217 GCF_001263595.1 Phalaenopsis equestris
GCCATTTGAACAATGTGAATATTCTATGTTGTTTCGTCATTACTCTCTCGAGTCCTAATGGGTCACAACTGAGTTTAACAAGTTGTATGACCAGTAAAAAATGTAAATTAGCCTAGAAGAATACTCATCACATTAACCAATAAAACCAATTCCATAACATTAATGATCCTGCAGATCTAACATAACAATCACAAGAGAAAAGTATAAGAAATATACT
>NW_018171190.1:0-217 GCF_001263595.1 Phalaenopsis equestris
ATTTTCTTACTGAAGATTTTCTTCCCTTTACGTCCCCAGGTTCAGGAAGTATATTTGACAACCACACTCGATCCAGAAGGCATTAAGAAGGCTGTGCAATGTGTACTGCGAAGGGTCCCCTAAACTTACAGGATTTGATAGTTTATCATAATTGAATCTTATGGTTATTGTGCTTTTAATTCAAACTATATTATCAGCAATATATCACTGATTATTT
>NW_018171191.1:0-217 GCF_001263595.1 Phalaenopsis equestris
AATTAACTTCTTATTATTCTTTTTTCTAATTTCAGTATTACTACAAAATTAATTTTTATAAGCACATTTTCGTATTTTAGAAGTGTTGTCCACCGTGTCTCTTTGGTTGGTAGAGTTTGTAAGACTCTTGGGGTCATGTGTTTATTCGGAATGAAATTTTTACACACATGAAGTTGGTAGGAAATCTGGAACTCATCGTCCTGCAGTTATTAAAATA
>NW_018171192.1:0-217 GCF_001263595.1 Phalaenopsis equestris
CAATCCTTGCTTCAAACTGTTTAGCTGTGAGTCTCGGGAGTCGGCCTTCGCGCATTACCCATATCTTGACACTGAGTTTGGTATAACCACATTTTGGCCATACAAATAAAGATGCTTATATTAGTGAAAAGAAAAAAAAAGGATTTTGATGATGCCAGATTTCTGAGAAATTATTGGAGCCATTTTTTTCTATTTTAAATGATAATAATTCTGTATT
>NW_018171193.1:0-217 GCF_001263595.1 Phalaenopsis equestris
GCTTACTTAACTGACGAGTCGAACACATGCTATTTAACAAGCTGAACACGAGCTATTGACGGATGACATGTTTTTCTTATAATCATATATAAAGCAATGTGCTCATATATCAAGATTGTTATACATAGAAATATATGTAATTAACCCTATGTTCTGGCACCATTAACATAAAAATACTCTTCGTGAGATCTTCTAACAACTTCATGAAGAAGAGGTG
>NW_018171194.1:0-217 GCF_001263595.1 Phalaenopsis equestris
CTAATCATCGCCTCTTCATATGCAATATCGTGTTGGACTCTTTTCTGTTATTGATCATTGTAGGCATTTCTAGCTTTGATACTGCCTATTGTGTTCTACATTGCTATAAGATTTCACTGTTGACTCACTAACTGCTCCATAATATTTTCAAGCAAACTAAAACCAAAAGCAGATGGTCCTGTGATGCGGGTGGATTTATTGTGTTAATTTTGCAAAT
>NW_018171195.1:0-217 GCF_001263595.1 Phalaenopsis equestris
CGAGGAGGCTTCAATTTTCATGTAATGTAATACTTGCAATTTTCTAAAAGCTTGCTAGTGATTTGTAAATAGCAAGTAATGATAAAAAAAGAAAATCTAATAATCTCAATTGGACTTAGGCTACTGTCCCATAGGCATTGGAACTGTGGATGTAAATATTAAAGTTTGGATGCTAGATATGAACATACATAAGAATTGTGTGGTACATATGATCTAA
>NW_018171196.1:0-217 GCF_001263595.1 Phalaenopsis equestris
AATTAAAATTGCATATTTCCATTAATAGTGCATGCGATACTTCACTGCTTCATAGTTTTTTTTTATTATTTTTATATAGTGCTTCAAAGTTTACATTAAATGCTGTGATCATCATTTAGTTTGTCTTTGGTTTCCAAATGCTCAATCGTTACATTTTTTTCATTTTTTTTTTATTTTTTCATTTCCTTCCACAATCAAGGGGAAGCAAGGAAGGGAG
>NW_018171197.1:0-217 GCF_001263595.1 Phalaenopsis equestris
TCTGCTTGGGTTCAACCAGTCCTCCCCTCACAAAGAGTTTTGTCGTGATAGTCAGACTGATTTGAATCTGATCAGAGAGCGCCATCATGTGATCTCTAAAGATCTTCTCGACTATCCTCTTCTTCAATTCCTTATTTTTGGCTGTCAACGCGGCGATGGCCTATTCTTAGTCTTGAGCTTTAGCCTCCCATGCATGGGTCAAATCTCTTTTTCTTCC
>NW_018171198.1:0-217 GCF_001263595.1 Phalaenopsis equestris
CTTCCTATGAATCTCGCTTGTGGCGAACCTCCTTCACAGAACCTTCCTTCGCCTGCGAACTCTTCAGCGTCACGATCTGTCGCGCCCTCTCCACGACTTTCAGTTTGCCGCAAATTTCGCCAAAGCCCTTTTCCAAACTTCATCTAGCCCTCGTGCGGAAGCTCGCGGTCGGGGAAGAATTATGTTCGCGAAACCGCCTCCTCAGCTGACTTCCTTC
>NW_018171199.1:0-217 GCF_001263595.1 Phalaenopsis equestris
CTTCCTATGAATCTCGCTTGTGGCGAACCTCCTTCGCAGAACCTTCCTTCGCCTGCGAACTCTTCAGTGTCACGATCTGTCGCGCCTTCTCCACGACTTTCGGTCTGCCACAAATTTCGCTGAAGCCCTTTTCCGAACTTCATCTAGCCCTCGTGCGGAACCTCGCGGTCGAGGAAGAATTCTGTTCGCGAAACCGCCTCCTCAGCTGACTTCCTTC
>NW_018171200.1:0-217 GCF_001263595.1 Phalaenopsis equestris
GTCTAAAATGAAGGACCAATGAATAGTATCATAAGCTTTTCTAAGGTCCAACTTGTAAATTAGGTTTCCCCCTACATGGATGGTCAATATCCATTAGTATTTTCTGAGCCAGCAATACATTGTCAGAGATGGTTCCTCGTTTGAAAAATGTAGTTTGGTTTGGTTTGATAAGCTGGTTTAAATGAGGATGCAACCTTGCCACATTAATTTTACTTAT
>NW_018171201.1:0-217 GCF_001263595.1 Phalaenopsis equestris
ATTTATCTCATCAATAGATGAGATCTATCCGAACGAACTCTTGGTGTGTACAACGTGGGCCGCATAGAATTCCAGGGTGGAAAGCGCAGCGAATGGGAGCGCGTCGCGTCGTCTTTCGGAGTTGCCAGGATCTTTAAAAATATGATATTTTTTGATTTATTTAAATGCCTGATCTTTAAAGTCTCGTATCTTTGCATAGAAAAATCAAAAAAATAAA
>NW_018171202.1:0-217 GCF_001263595.1 Phalaenopsis equestris
TATGATATTGTTCTCTAATGCTAGCAAAAAAGCGGCGAGAGATATTCACAGTTTGATGGCGAACTTCTAATCTTCTCTGATCTCCTTTTTAATGCCAATAAATGCAACTTTACATGGGAAATATGGTCAATCGTTCTAATGTGTGCTGTATTGCCAGTTTTACTGGATTCTCTATTTCTACGATTCCACTTAAATATCTGGAGGTCTTCTTACTTAA
>NW_018171203.1:0-217 GCF_001263595.1 Phalaenopsis equestris
TAAGATGAATAAATCAAATTAGTTATAAGTACCGAATAGGTGAAAAATGGTGAACTTAAATAATTTATTTTGATGATGTGCTAAATTAGTAATATAATTTCCAAAAATATAATCTTCAATGAATAAAACGTTTAACACATATTTCATTCATCATGTATATTACTTACAACATGGTTACATTGGCCTTGAATATTGTGAATATTAACATTGTGATAGA
>NW_018171204.1:0-217 GCF_001263595.1 Phalaenopsis equestris
ATTGTAAATTCTAATAGAGTGGATTGGTCTATTAGACTAGATGGGGCATTATGGGCTTATAGGAAGACATACAAAACTCCTATAGGAATGACCCCATATAAACTTGTATTTAGGAAAGCTTGTCACTTACCAATATAACTGGAACATAAAACTTATTAGGATGAAATTATGACATGATTAGAAGATTTTAAGAAAGGATTTTGAACCTGGATAAGAA
>NW_018171205.1:0-217 GCF_001263595.1 Phalaenopsis equestris
TTAGTGGCTCTTTTATTTATTAATAGTTATAAAAATTAAATAGAGAAAATTTATTTCCCACCACCCATTTGTCTATATCTGTCTTGATTAATTCTAAGTGTCAGGTCGGGTCATGTAAAGCGGTATCAGAGTCCAAGGTTTAAGATTAATTAATGTAATCCTGATGAAAGAGTAAAGAGAGTAATTATAAGAAAATTTTAAAAATAATAAAATTAAA
>NW_018171206.1:0-217 GCF_001263595.1 Phalaenopsis equestris
TTATTATTATTGTTATTATTATTATTATTATTTATAGTTTTATGAAAAATAAGGAAAATATTATACCAAACCTAATTATAAGCCAAACAAAATGGAAAAGAGGACATAATGATATCATAAGTGAGGGGAATATAAGATGTGTAATAGGAGGGAATTATGAGATCAATGTTTCATTCAATTATGAAGTATCTCTTGAATATCTTTTTTAGACTAAATA
>NW_018171207.1:0-217 GCF_001263595.1 Phalaenopsis equestris
TATAAACACATAAGAATTGTGTGGCATGTATATAAATTTCCCTAAACTGATTCAAACTTTGGAGGTTAAACATGTAAATAACATAAGAATTATGTGGTATACATGCAAATTGGCTTCAAACTTTGGATTATTAAAGAATTAAATTAAACAATTGAAAAGAAAAGATTTTGAGAATCATGATGATCATTTACTCAAATATGTAATTTGGATTAGGGGT
>NW_018171208.1:0-217 GCF_001263595.1 Phalaenopsis equestris
TTGGGCATGATAGATATCTATGCTCCCACTTGAGGGAGTGTTGGATTTTTAAGAAGATTTTATTATTAATATGAATTCTATTTTAGTGTTTTTAATTTTTATAGCTTAGTATTATTGATATGATATAATTCATATTTCATTTTTTTATTGTTGGGAGTTATGACTAATTTTATGATTTTTCAAATGTGGAAGTCATCTCCCTCTATTTATCTTGTAA
>NW_018171209.1:0-217 GCF_001263595.1 Phalaenopsis equestris
TATATATCCTTAATTTGGTGTCTTCATTAATATGCAAGGGATTAGGCCATGTTAAATTTCAGGCAAGGGAATTCATCACTGTGATGAGTGTAAGAGGCACAAATTATGATCTATAAATTTCTAGTCATTAGTGGAACTCCAAAATTTAGTTTATTTTTAGAAACTTCCAGATGCCTCATAATGAATAGGAAACTCTTTTCTAAAAATATTTATTTCT
>NW_018171210.1:0-217 GCF_001263595.1 Phalaenopsis equestris
GTTTGACCTTCTAATATGTCTGAAAAGCTTCCAATAGTGGTTTAATGACATGATCTGAGCTAGATTTAACTAAGATTGAACTAATTTTGATATCATTGGGTTTGTGCCATCAAGCTGGTCAGTTTGACCATAGTTTGACAAAATCAGAGCTTTGGATGACTCTTTGGATGACTCTTAAATGAAGTTTACATGTTTCTTACACAAAAGATTGCCTCGA
>NW_018171211.1:0-217 GCF_001263595.1 Phalaenopsis equestris
TGTTGATGGAGCAATTCATTTTTTAGGGCTAATGTAGATGCTAGCACAATCCTGCCACATTCAATGTTACCCATCTTAAAGTTGGCATGACATTTCAAAGATTCAGTGTGATTTAATTTGTTGTTGCAACTTTTCATGGTAGGGTGTATTTTTTGTAACTATTGTAGGAAGTAGTGTAAAAGTCTGAAAAAGTGCAAATAAAATTTATGTACAAAGT
>NW_018171212.1:0-217 GCF_001263595.1 Phalaenopsis equestris
CTCCTAACTCGAAAGAAGATCTCAAATTTGGTACTATAGAACCAGTCGATGACTATGAATTTGCATAGTTGTTACTAGTGGATTGGAAGAGGATTGCTTTGATGTAAATGATGACTCTCAAGATCAGCTAATAGATGATGCCCTACCAGAACTTAAAGAAGAAATTAAGTTAACAATTGATGAATGAAAGAGATCAACCTTGGGACTGAGGAGCAGC
>NW_018171213.1:0-217 GCF_001263595.1 Phalaenopsis equestris
TTTCATTTAGGAATAGTTATTAGAAAAACCACTTTGATTGACACACCAAACTAAGGCTTGATAGTAGTATACTATAATTAGCCTAAGTGATTTCTTACTTTGCTTCTTTGTGGGATCGATACTTGGGGTCTTAAAAGAAACTTTATATTACTTGAAACAACATGTATATTTGCGTAGAACCTCTAGTGTATAAAATATAAATCAAATTCTAAATTTT
>NW_018171214.1:0-217 GCF_001263595.1 Phalaenopsis equestris
TTCATTGGTTGATTTACTTTTCAGAAAGAATATTTTATTCAAATTTTAGTATCATTAAGTTTTATTATTTTTTTTTTGTTCATTGTACTTTAGAACCAACGTATGGTTCCGGGCTCTTCATTCATCTCACAAAGGGCAATTCAAGAAACTGACTGTATTTTGAAATAAATTTCATTGATCTTCTCAAAACAGGTGTTACAGACTGAATACATGTTGA
>NW_018171215.1:0-217 GCF_001263595.1 Phalaenopsis equestris
AAAAAAAACATACTCAAGTGATGGAATTGTGATGCACTATTATCTCTCTACTTGATATTACGTCTCAAACCATACCTAAATTTAGATACATGATTTTAGGATCTTCAATGATTTCAAAATACTACTACTATTCAAATTTGATCATGTCTTGGGCATGTTGTATAAATAATGATCTTAATTTTTTATTTCTAAAATAAAATATGATACTCATTATGAC
>NW_018171216.1:0-217 GCF_001263595.1 Phalaenopsis equestris
ACTCTACCGCTACCTTATGAATGAAGATGCTAATTAGGAAACCAGAGATGATTGAAATGTAAGTCTTCCTTCACCATTTCTAAGGCTAGTTTCAAAAGCCTAACACTTCTTATGGCATCGAAATTACTACCTACCATTAAAATTAGTAAGGTCACTAAGAAGAGTGTAATTTTGAATTACTGATTCAAACAGGAAAACCTATTGATGTTGGAGCTAT
>NW_018171217.1:0-217 GCF_001263595.1 Phalaenopsis equestris
TGGAACAATCTCCATATCATTATAACTTTATTTGAAGCATATCGTCAACGATAGGAGTTACGATGCAGCTGCCGAGATGAAGCCTTAGGGGTCGTTTGGGGCAGCTTATAAGTGCGGAGACGTTTTTGAAAACGCCGTGGTACCGTTTGGTTCGCGCGTTTTGCATGTTTATCCGAAACGCGGTTTCATTTTTACACTAAACGCAGGCCGCGGGTCG
>NW_018171218.1:0-217 GCF_001263595.1 Phalaenopsis equestris
ATAGTAAATTGTAGAGTACCTCCAGTCTATCCCGTGCCATTTAACAAATTTGTTATTTTTTGTGCACTTAAAGGTTATCCCAGTGTTAGAGATTGTTCTACGCGGAACTCTAAAACGGTAGACGACTTGGTTTTTGAAGAACTCAAGGATGTGTTGTGCTGTAACCTCTCATAATGGCACTCCCTCTACCCATTTGGAAAAGTAATCTGTAGCGGCG
>NW_018171219.1:0-217 GCF_001263595.1 Phalaenopsis equestris
TGGACGATTCTAGACACCCCAAGGAGTTTATAAGGCACCTTTTGGGACTTCAGAAGGCACCTTTTGGCATTTTAAACTCTTAGAAACTTTAATAATGTCTATAGGTCGTAGATAGGAGTAGGAAATGCAAATTTCTACCTTTTTTAGAGAGATTAGTGAGGCATTTTGAGAGAGATGTGTAACTAATTGTAAGAGCATTGCGTAGATTGGCAGGAGA
>NW_018171220.1:0-217 GCF_001263595.1 Phalaenopsis equestris
GCAAGTAAGATTTACTTAAAGGCAACCATAATTATTTGATATATTTATTGTCAAATTGAGCGTCTCAATGAGAGGGATCCAATTAGCCCAAGTTCATTCAACTTCGAGCTCATTAAAACATCAAATTGTTAAAAAAATTATGATCAAGGGGGATTACTATGAGTCGTTTGATCAAATGGTTGGAGAAGTTATTCACCAAGAGACCAAAATATCCATA
>NW_018171221.1:0-217 GCF_001263595.1 Phalaenopsis equestris
CTTAAATTAAATATTTTGATAATTGTAAATTTACCCATGAAAATTGTTTATGGCTTAGTAGTGAGATAAGCTTGATATTTGAACATATTCAATGAGATTTAAAAAAGATAATAAAATTGATAATTAACATTTTGAAAACACTGCAAGCCCAGTTTTAGTGGTGGGTACAGGGTCTCTAATGACTGAAGCTTGCCTCAGTGACATTCACTTACATAAC
>NW_018171222.1:0-217 GCF_001263595.1 Phalaenopsis equestris
GCCAACATGAAGGAGGAGTCCAAAACAGCGGGGGCACCGATGGCGCCAGAACAGCGGGAGCACAGATGCTTTCTCATATTGGAAAACTTCACCACAAAAAAAATATAGTTTGATAGTCATTGTTTAGCTTTATTTTACAATTTTTCTAGTAGTTGGTAATTTAGTTCTAATAACATCTTAAACATTTAAAATTAATGTAGTAGATTTTCTTTATTGT
>NW_018171223.1:0-217 GCF_001263595.1 Phalaenopsis equestris
GAGTTGGAGGTGTATGTGTGGTGTCTAATTGTGTGTGGAGGTGTTTGTGGTGTTGGAGGTGTTTGTGTGGTGCCTGGTGGTGTGTGGAGTCTGTGTGGTGGTGTGTGAGGTGTCTGTGTGGTGATGTGTGGAGTCTCTGTAGTGGTGTGTGGAGGTGTCTGTGTGATGGTGGTGTTAGAGGTGTTTATGTGGTGTATAGTGGTGTATAGTGGTGTAT
>NW_018171224.1:0-217 GCF_001263595.1 Phalaenopsis equestris
TAGATCTAAGGGATCCTACTAACCCATCATAAAATATATGAATAATCAACAGTCTGACAAAGCGTGATGTGGAGACTTTCTAAGGAGTTCCTTAAATCATTTGAAAGCTTTGTATATTGACTCACCTTCATATTGAGTAAATGAAGTGATATCATTTCTAAGCTCAGCTATTTTTTAAGATGAAAAATACTTAGCTAGGAATTTCTATGCTAAATCT
>NW_018171225.1:0-217 GCF_001263595.1 Phalaenopsis equestris
ATCTTTTTTTGATTATATGTTTGAATATGAGCCAACTTGCTTTACATTTTTATTTTGATTACTAACTGCATTTAATTTGAATTGAAAGCTTGCTTCTTTCTCCTGTCTAACTTGGTGATAATTGCCAGGCATTTAGTGGGCCAGTCTAGTTTCAAGTTGGGCCAAAATGAGTTGGTTAAATATAATAATTTGTGGATACGATCAATCTCAACGATTT
>NW_018171226.1:0-217 GCF_001263595.1 Phalaenopsis equestris
GGATAGATGGACAAGATCCATACACCATTATTATATATTTTTATAATATTCCTCCGCGTAGCTTTTATTAGTTGAAGGTTAGGACAGTTAGCTTGGATTGAATGATGATATGAAATAGATTGGGTTGAATGATCCTTGTTAAAAAATTCAAAAGAATTGAGTATACATGGATTCATAAAATAAATAAGATTAGAACAAGACTATAAGAACATGGTCA
>NW_018171227.1:0-217 GCF_001263595.1 Phalaenopsis equestris
TTTTCAGACTCTAAAGTTTTTGACCTTTCTGCTAAATGCAAATTTACCTTGATTGGTAAATTTTATTTGGGCGTCCTTAGAATGGAGGCTACTAGGAGAACCTTTGATGATTTTAAGCCGATTGATGGTGAAATGTGGGCTTGTTTGACACAGGCATGTCATGATCCAATTATCAATGGAAGAGAACTATCTATGCATGAATTTTCTCCAAAAAGCT
>NW_018171228.1:0-217 GCF_001263595.1 Phalaenopsis equestris
AAGGGCAGCCGCTGCTTTAGAGATGAGCACCAGCTAGTTTATACATTATCTTTAGGTAAAATGACTGGGATTCACAATCTATGAAAGTCGATGAATGGAATGCTTATTATAAACTACCTAGTGTGGAGCGGCTTGGACGACCACAGAATTTTATTCTTGACAACCGTTGCTTCCACACTTTAGTAGTTTGAGATTGCTTGTAAGAGAAGAAAACATG
>NW_018171229.1:0-217 GCF_001263595.1 Phalaenopsis equestris
ACACCACTTTTTCTGACATAAAAGCACTCTATTATGGTGTAGGGACAAATTTCCCAAGAGATGCAATCCAAAAAGCGTTCAAATATATTGAATCTTCTAGAAATTCTCCCAAAATCGCGTCCAAACCGTCTCAGGTGCTGTTGGCACCATTTTGGGCGTTGTCGGCGCCCATTTCACGCGTTCTCTGCACTCTAGTGTCGTCGGCGCCCACCCTGCG
>NW_018171230.1:0-217 GCF_001263595.1 Phalaenopsis equestris
CTTCGATTATTAAGGACCTTGTGCTTATAAGTAAAGTTGGGTTAATAGTGCTTTAAAAGTATTAATGATGGGTTATGTTTCCTTTTATAAAGCTCATTAAGCAACTTCAGATCAGGCCTGGTTCACTACTCAACCCTAAAGTTTTTTTTTTCATGAACAAACTTTTAACAAAAAAAAATGTCGCATTAAATGGATTTAAATCTTATTAAAAGATTGT
>NW_018171231.1:0-217 GCF_001263595.1 Phalaenopsis equestris
GGTTCAACTAGTTTTAATTCCTTAAACCCTAAATTAAACCCGTCAAAGAGTTTTTACCCTTATATTTGCATCTCCTTATTGGTTACTTTTACTTCATACCCTATAGTTTCAACGTGATTCCTCCTAGTTGTTCATGGCATAGCCCACCCTGATCATTATGGGTTCACAACTGATTTTAACTAAATTATTTTGCTAGAATGATAAGTAAAATAAGCAC
>NW_018171232.1:0-217 GCF_001263595.1 Phalaenopsis equestris
ATGGAACCATTTTTAGGTTCTTTTAAATATTCTTTTTGGATAGTAATATTCCCTTCTTTAAGGTTCCTCTCTAGCCAGTCTTTGAAGATGAAATAATCTTTTATAGTGTGCCCTAGTAATCTGTGATATGGGCAAAAATTTGGTTGATCTTTTCTCCCGACCTCTTCGGTTTTCTTTGGATGTGGTAGTCTGAACTTAGGCTTCTTCATCAAACTTC
>NW_018171233.1:0-217 GCF_001263595.1 Phalaenopsis equestris
TTCCCTCATTTTGCACCTATTTCTTGGATTCATAGATAAATCAAAGTTCGACATATTTGCTGAAATTTAGGTCTTAGATATGTAGGCACATATGATTTAAGTGTAATTTATATAAAACTTCAATTTTCTTTTAATTATTCTTGCAGCTACGTCAAATCCATTATTGTATCAAAAAAGAAAATAAAAAAAAATTAAAAATTATGGAAGGACTATAATC
>NW_018171234.1:0-217 GCF_001263595.1 Phalaenopsis equestris
CTCTCTCTCGAGTTTCTTTTGCCCTGGGTCACACCCCTTTCGATCGCTCCTCTCTTGCGCCTCTCTCCATTGCCAATAGTTTACCTTTCTCCTTTCCTTTTTCTCTCTGATTTCTTGTGACAATGGGTTGCCTCTCCTCTATCTCCTCCCTTCGATCTCTGATTCTTTGCCTATTAACTATGCTCTCCTTCCTCCGATGGTACCACCAATTTTTTTT
>NW_018171235.1:0-217 GCF_001263595.1 Phalaenopsis equestris
ATAGATAGATAGATAGATAGATAGATATATTGATATGTATATATATCATACGTGTGAAATTCCTTGTAAAACTTTTAGCTGAAAGATTGTGTAATTTCAGGTGTGGCGAAACATGTTTGTTTCTGATGCTTGCAAGAGCGAAACTGATGTAAGCTTTGATCTAACTGAAGAACATAAAGCTATTTGTTTGGAAGATTTACATACATACCACTCAATT
>NW_018171236.1:0-217 GCF_001263595.1 Phalaenopsis equestris
AAAAAAATGGCATATTCAATTCAAATTGATATAAAGAAAAAAATTGATCATATAATTTTAAAAAGTGTAGCTCCTCCATTAATTATTTAATCATATTAAGGAAAAGCACCATGTCTAATCGCACAATTTGTGGTTTCTAAATTAAAAAAATGTTCTAGACAACAATAATTTTATATTTTCACTCAATTTGAATTTTAAAAGAAAAATCACATTTAAA
>NW_018171237.1:0-217 GCF_001263595.1 Phalaenopsis equestris
CTTTTGCCTTAATGATCATAGTGATCATTTTCAAGCCGTTTGAAGATGTCCGAGGATCTTGAGTCGTAGGATTACTCAAACTATGTTTTGTATGTAAGTGTCATTTTAAGACCCTAAAAAAAGTGAGGTCAACAGTTAATATTTGTTGTGAGAACATGTAAGATCTTAGATGGTTTTGTCTTAGTAAACTAATGGTAAGAATCACATGAGATTGTAT
>NW_018171238.1:0-217 GCF_001263595.1 Phalaenopsis equestris
TTTTATTGGAGGAGATTTAAATAAAACATGATAGAGTAGTAAAAGATTTAGAAGTATACATGGTGGCTATGTTTTTGGAGTGACATGTAAAGAAGGTAGAACCATATTGGATTTTGTTTTAACATATAATTTTATTATTGCTAATACTTTATATAAGAAAATAGATCGTTGAGAGTGTAAAAATTGCAAAGTCATTACAAGTGAAAATTTAAGTACT
>NW_018171239.1:0-217 GCF_001263595.1 Phalaenopsis equestris
ATTGAAAGTACACCTTAATTCACTAAGAGTGGTAGATTTAAATATTTTAAAAGACAAAACTTATTATACTGAAGTTATATTTATTGTGTTTAATATGCATATTTCCTAGTATAATTGTCGTGTGTATTGTGGTGTTCAAAAACTTTTGTATCACACACAATAATTCTGCATCACCCCCCAAGGAAGACCATACTTAGTAACTCTAGATCTACTCCTG
>NW_018171240.1:0-217 GCF_001263595.1 Phalaenopsis equestris
GTGAGTGATTTGCAATGTTCATAAAACTCGCTTGTTTCTTGTGAGCTCAGTTTCTTTGTTTTGTTTGAGTTGTGGTGAGTTTCATCTTTATGAACCCTCACATTAATTTCTAATCTTTCATTATCATTTTAATTGAAAGGAATATTTTAACTCATCTGCACGTAATTTAACATTATAATATTATCATTAAATGTAAAAATTCAAAACTAAAAGGGAC
>NW_018171241.1:0-217 GCF_001263595.1 Phalaenopsis equestris
ACCTGTGAAATCTTGTTCTCTGATATTTGTGCTCACCTGGAACCAGTGCAGTTCAAGTTATTTTGTTTCAGTTGTCATGTACAATCTCTGATAATGATCTGGTGGTGGTACAGAACTTTTAATCAGAGAATTTTTGTGCTCTTCGTATAAAAATGGCATTATCCATTGTTGGTTGTTTCACTTTACGCTTTTGTTTTTATTACACTCTTTTCATTAT
>NW_018171242.1:0-217 GCF_001263595.1 Phalaenopsis equestris
GCGTTGCTGTCGTTGACAGCCCTAGCCTTTAGATCATAATTTTTTCTTTTTTTATGGACGAATTTGTGAAAACTTAAGAATACAAAAATAGTCACATCTATTTTTGTAAAGTTTTTTTTGAGATAACAATATATAAAGTTGCCTATGATGTTTAGTGCCTCTTGTTTTGATACTGTTATAGATCTTTACTACATTTGTAAATGACAAAGAATTGGGT
>NW_018171243.1:0-217 GCF_001263595.1 Phalaenopsis equestris
AAAAAATTTGAGAAGTCATGTACCTGACAATAGGTTATTGTGATTGTATATTGATTTCATCACGTTGAATAATTTATTGATTTTTTTACTTTACTTCGATTGCGCAGAGGACCTTCTCCTTCTATTGTTCAGATCTCCTTTATAGCTTTAACAAATCTTAACTGAGTATTTCTGATGAGCTAGATTCTAGCAATGATTATTTATAACTGTTAGTATG
>NW_018171244.1:0-217 GCF_001263595.1 Phalaenopsis equestris
TAAGAAAAGATTAATCTAAACATAATGTTGCACAAAAGAACGAACTCCTAAAGTAAAAGCCAAACCTAATGGTTCTTTTATTTTTTATTTTTATATGATCATAATTCCCCACATTCAGTACTCAGAGAGAATCAATTAGAATCTACAAAAATAATCTAAGAATCAGAATGCTCTCATTTTTTTCTTATAATCAATGAAAAAACACTCATAAACATGT
>NW_018171245.1:0-217 GCF_001263595.1 Phalaenopsis equestris
ATATCAAAATTTGGTAGTTTTAAGAAGTCACCTTGATGCTTAATTTATAAATATCAAAATTTTGGTGTTTTCTATGTAATTATCCAATATTTTCATTTAATTTAGTCATTTACATTTTATATATTTCATAATTTCATTCTATAATCACTTCTCCAAGAAATATTCAACTCTGACTTAATCACAGTCATTATTAACGTATGCGATCAACTTGCACAAA
>NW_018171246.1:0-217 GCF_001263595.1 Phalaenopsis equestris
ATATTAAATTAAACCGAGCGTCGGGATATCCATTCGAGCGACCGACAACTTCCATTTTGGCGACCAATAGTTCTTAAAGCACACATGAAATTATTAATCATAGATACTACAATGTCTTAAAACACATATCACATTGTTAACCACAGACATACCAACTCTTAAAGTTTAAATGATATGGTTGGTGATCTTGGATGGGACAATCATTTGTTAAATTGAT
>NW_018171247.1:0-217 GCF_001263595.1 Phalaenopsis equestris
AAATTCAGTTATTTGGAAGATTATTATAACCGTTGCCTCCTTTTCATAACTGTAATTTAAGACCCCTATAAGTAAGTCGTCCAAAAATCAATAAAAGGACATTTCACTCACACACACACACTCTCTCTCTTCTCCTCTCATCTCTAACTCTCAGGGCATGTTTTCTAAATGACAATTTAGAACTCTCTCTTTCTCTCTCTCTCTCTCTTTCTCTCTC
>NW_018171248.1:0-217 GCF_001263595.1 Phalaenopsis equestris
TATGTTATCTTTCTTTTAAAATTATAAAATATATTCGATTCATTTCACTATACTTTGTGTTGCCGAGGTACCAAGAATGTGACACCCTCTCTCATCTCTTACCTGCTCCCTTTGCCTTCTCATTTTATCACATTCTCTATCAACTTTGCATATATTCTCTTCCTCGTTTGTTTTGTCATGTTACAAAGGGTCTGTTTGGGGCAGCTGCAGCTTATCC
>NW_018171249.1:0-217 GCF_001263595.1 Phalaenopsis equestris
GATCTCACAGAGAAGTGAGGTAAGAATCCCTTATGCTAATTTTAATCTAATATTGTTAGGTGTCAGTTTGGAATGATGATTAAGGGCGTTTTCTAATAATGACTTTTAAATACAGACCTAAATCTAAAGATATACATAACTAGAGAAATTGTTTTGGAAAATTTTGAGATGTTAAAAAGTATCTTTTACAAAGCGATGACCTAGACAATGCGTAAGA
>NW_018171250.1:0-217 GCF_001263595.1 Phalaenopsis equestris
TTGCATTTCCTTTAAGAGATCTGAGTGAAATTGTAGTGCAAGAAGGACTTGAAGATCACTTGGGGAGCAATTTTCATTTCTTTTCTGAGAGAGAAAGATAAGTCTTTCATTTCATATTGTCTTATATTTGCGTAAACTTATTTTGTCTGACTTTGCTTTTTTATAAGATGATTTGTTATTGTGTTTATTTCATACATTGAGAGTAGATCCTTTGTAC
>NW_018171251.1:0-217 GCF_001263595.1 Phalaenopsis equestris
TGGGATAAAGGTTTTGTAGTTGTTGTTGTTGTTGTACTTCTCAAAGTAACAAAGTTACTCCTTACAAGTGCATAGTAACCCATGATATATCTTCTATCAGTATTTCTCCTACCCAACTAGCATTAGTGTAGATCTAAGTGTCACTATTCTCAAAATTCTTGAATATCGATTCATGTCATACAGTAATCCTTAAATGATACCTCAAATTTCTAAAGAC
>NW_018171252.1:0-217 GCF_001263595.1 Phalaenopsis equestris
CTACACTATTTTCATATGACTCTTGGAGTCAGTACATAAATTTTAACTCCCCATA
The DNA here is from genome assembly GCF_001263595.1 of Phalaenopsis equestris. Lineage (NCBI taxonomy): Eukaryota > Viridiplantae > Streptophyta > Magnoliopsida > Asparagales > Orchidaceae > Phalaenopsis > Phalaenopsis equestris. The sequence goes on from NW_018171252.1 coordinate 56, forward strand.
TTCGAGATTGGTATAAGACTTCCTTTAATGGAACATGGCTCCCTATCCTTAATCTTTGAGGTCGGTCCCTGACTTCCGACTGTCTTTTCAAAAATGATAACTAAAACTCAATTATCATTTCTGGATTAGTACCTAAATTCCGATTCCTTCACATATTTTCAT
>NW_018171253.1:0-217 GCF_001263595.1 Phalaenopsis equestris
GCAATGGAAAGAAGATGCAGCAGATGTCATGTCAAAAGGTTTATATAAATAAATAATTATAAAAATAAAAGAGGAAGAGAGGTAGATAAATTCTGTAAAATTCGCCATATGGCAGCACAGTTCTTTTGAGGTTTTGTTTTGGGGCCGGCCATTATATAATTAATTAATGGACATAATTATCACATCTACAATATTGCAAAATAATCATATTCATTAA
>NW_018171254.1:0-217 GCF_001263595.1 Phalaenopsis equestris
TTAATTTATTAATTTATTTATATGGCAAGACAGGGATGCCTAAGTATCAGGTACAGATGTGGTTAATTGATAGACATTCAAATTAAGTGCTAATTATGGGGTCATTAATTAGCCCATTAATTCAACCTAACCATATGTCACATATGATTAGGAAAAAATTAAAAAGAGAAAACTTCGTTTGATAGTAAATTCATAAGAATTGTGGGGTATATATATA
>NW_018171255.1:0-217 GCF_001263595.1 Phalaenopsis equestris
AATTTTTAGGATTTATTAAAATCCATTCAAATTAAATCTTGCTTTCAATCGAAAAACTCTGTAAACTAAAGAATAAAATTATATGCCATAGAACATTGCAGGTCTTAACCTTCTTCAGAATTTTTTCTTTAAGTCTAAGCAGTATTTTCTACCACACAATTGGCCAGTTGCCTTCCTTCACATCAACCAACCAACTTGAAATCTACTAATCACATCC
>NW_018171256.1:0-217 GCF_001263595.1 Phalaenopsis equestris
ACAACATAATTTGGCCAAAAAGACCATAATTAGTGTTATAGTTGTTAGTGGTTTTATCCTTTTTTTTTTACTATTACACCTGAGACATCGCTTGTCAATATATGATAAAATGAGAGAACTTTAGGAGTCCAAAGAAAGTCACCTTATTCTAAGTATGGTAGTCATAATTAGTTTTTATCACGATTTATTGTTGCGTATGCACTGTGCTCAAGATATT
>NW_018171257.1:0-217 GCF_001263595.1 Phalaenopsis equestris
AATCAATAGATATGTGGCCAGACCGACTAGGATCGGTCGACCAAATTGTCTAACGTGAGCGACCAAACCCAGGAGTATGCAAGCATACAATGCAATGTGCAAGATATGATTAGTCACAATCAATATCGAGTCAAACTCAACTAACACTCTCACATAAGCGTCTTGGGTTTTAGCTCTTGGATATGATGCATGACCGCCTCATGCTTTGGTGAGGAAT
>NW_018171258.1:0-217 GCF_001263595.1 Phalaenopsis equestris
ATAATAATAATAAAAAAAAACATTAGCTTGTGTTTCCTTACATCAATGTCGTTTTGATGGCTTATTTCAGATTCCAGGCATGAAATTTTCTGAAAATGAAATCCAAAAGATGGTCCTTGCTGTTTTCATGGAGCCAGCTAGCCTGTAAGTTCATGGAACATGCAAAATTCTGTAAATTACATTTTGTTTGTGTGAGAGAAATGATATGTTTTACATT
>NW_018171259.1:0-217 GCF_001263595.1 Phalaenopsis equestris
ATTATTACTGATAAGATAAGCAAGTATTCGTGTTTATCTAGCTTAGTGTGTGTTTGACCCTAAATTATCCTTTGTGAACACACTCCGAGAGTTTATGACTGAATGAAAGAATAAAAAGAGAAAGAGAGAAAGGGAGTAAGTCAAGACTTACTGTTCAGAGAGTCAGTAAAAAATTATTTTATTTGCATTTTTTTCTTCATATTTATAGAGATTTATT
>NW_018171260.1:0-217 GCF_001263595.1 Phalaenopsis equestris
AAATCAAACTTATCCCAACTTAAACTCAAGTGACCAAAGCTAAGGAGCGTTTGAACTCTCATATAAAAATAAGGCACACTTAACTTTTATCGGAGATGACATGGGCCGAAATGAAAAATAAACATAAAAGACATGACATAAATTTCACCCTAAAAATCACTAATACTTAAACTTAAATCATAAAATGAATCCTAGCTTGAGAGGGATTCTTGGAGCA
>NW_018171261.1:0-217 GCF_001263595.1 Phalaenopsis equestris
TCCATAAAGCTGATAAAGTTATTATCAGAATTTAAGTATTGCTTTGCATAGAGTTATGATGAAATGTCAGGGGTGTCAGTAGAAGTTGCAATGCATAGACTTGGGATAGACAAAGATAGGACTCAGTGAAACATGCTCTTAGAAGAATGTGCCTCGAAATAGAGCAACAATTCATTGCTGAAGTAAAGAAGTTAATAGATGCTAACTTTATAAGAGA
>NW_018171262.1:0-217 GCF_001263595.1 Phalaenopsis equestris
ACTTGGAGGAGCTATAGAAAATATTATTGTGGCACATCAATGGGAGAATTTTTGTTACATTATAATTGTTCGTGTCATCGCTCCAGTTAGAGAATTTTATGAAAATTTACCTGAAGCTGATGATGATGATGAAGTGTTTATTTGAGGAAGAGGAGTACAGTTTACTGTTGAGAGAATAAATGGGATATATGGTCTGCCACCTGAGATTGATTATTTC
>NW_018171263.1:0-217 GCF_001263595.1 Phalaenopsis equestris
CATTGTTAGAGAGGGCAGCGAAGTAGGCTGGAAGCAGTTCTGACGTCACATTACAAGGTATCGTCAAAGGTGAACGTTACTGCCAAAGAAGAAAGGATGTTTGTTCAGGTTACTGTGGGGGCTATGGTTTCTTAAGGAGGCCTTGTGGGGACATTGATCGAAGCTGAGGCATGGCTTCGACCTACAAAGAGTGGCTTTTCCTTCGAGGGTAGAGGGT
>NW_018171264.1:0-217 GCF_001263595.1 Phalaenopsis equestris
ATATAATTTTAAATGGTGAATAAAATGGACCCACGGTCCTAGTTCTACAATGTTTATTATACTTCAATTATTTATTCTCTTTTTTTTTTAACAAAAACTAAAATCTTGGCCAATACATATTCTAATTATAATTTCAATATGTAATTCTTTAATTGATGGATATTCATTTTTTATTTTTATTTTTTTGAAATATTTTAAAATAAAAATTTTAGGATAT
>NW_018171265.1:0-217 GCF_001263595.1 Phalaenopsis equestris
GGAGGATTATTATTTAGTGTGGCTGCTGCTACAACTTCATAAATGATAAATAAGGGAATCCGCCAAGGATCGTCAAACACGATCAACTAGAACCAGTACCTCCAATGATAAAGTTAACGATCAAAAGAATGGTCAGATGGAGTATCTTGCCTGCTAGCTGAACTTGAAATAGTTGTTTTATTAACATCTACAATGAGGGTGATTGCATACCTCCACA
>NW_018171266.1:0-217 GCF_001263595.1 Phalaenopsis equestris
TTTCAACTTTGGGTGCAATCTAAAGCATTTATCATGTGTGTGGCCAAACATCTTATAATGATTACAATAGTAAGGTCTTTGTTCCATAATGATTTGTTGCAAGTAATCATTGTGAGAAGTGTCAAACCAGATTTCTTCTACATCTAGAAGTGTAATATCTCTCTACACAAAGATCCTTGCAGCAGAAGACCTTCAAAAATTAAAGGTAGAAATGTCT
>NW_018171267.1:0-217 GCF_001263595.1 Phalaenopsis equestris
AAAATAAAATATGTGGCATAAAAATAAGATGCTACAAGCCTTTAACAACTAATCACCCCCTATCATGTAAAAATAAGATGCCTTATTCATCTTGCTTGATTCATTATGTCAAACTGACTTCATCTGCCTCCTCCCTTAAAGATCTATTTCTAGTAGTGTAATTTTGTGAAAAAATTAGTAATAACTATTTTTTTATCATAAAAAAACATTAAATATA
>NW_018171268.1:0-217 GCF_001263595.1 Phalaenopsis equestris
CTTGACTGGTACCACGCTGGCTAACCAAGTTGGATCTTTTTCCTCCCGAACAAAACCAGCGTCGATCAATTTCTTGACTTCAGCTATAACTTTCTGTTCAATTTTGAGGCGCATGCGTCGAGTAGCTTGTTTGACAGGAATGACGTTAGGATCTATCTCGAGCTTGTGTACGGCAACTTCAGGAGCTAGTCCAGGCATTTCGTCGTAACTCCAAGCA
>NW_018171269.1:0-217 GCF_001263595.1 Phalaenopsis equestris
TTTTTTAAGGGGAAAGTTCTAAAAAATGTGTAACTTAATGCAAACAATTATAATTCTTCATTTATCATTATTTTTATTACTTTGATTCATTCAATAATATACATCAATAATTTTATATCTAGTTGTTTGACAAATAAGAAGAATTATTATTAGGCCTATCTAATGTTAAGATATGCTTCATCATTATTATAAGATATTTTTAAGCCTTTTATAGTCT
>NW_018171270.1:0-217 GCF_001263595.1 Phalaenopsis equestris
TGGTCAACCCTCCTTATGTTCGAACACAAGTAACAACTTTAGTGTACATATCTTTAATGGCGTGAATATAAGGCATATCAACACCTTTCTTCTTTAAAATTCTCCAAAGGACTTCTCTTGAAATCTTATCGTAAGCTTTTTCTCAATCAATAAAAATCATATTTAAATCCTCCTTTCTTTATACTTCTCAATTAAACCTCTCAATAAATGTATAGCT
>NW_018171271.1:0-217 GCF_001263595.1 Phalaenopsis equestris
ATGGTCAAGCTCCACCTACTCTTATACCACCACAGGTAAACATCTTTTTTTACACATCAAATTGTTGAAATTGCTGATTCAATAGATGCAATGCTGAATGTCAAAAATGGAGTTGACATGTTTAAATTTTGAGATTGAAAATTGAAAGAAATATATCTTGAAAGATTGACATGCATGTCACTTGATTCTTTTGTTTTTATATATTTAACATCTAAAC
>NW_018171272.1:0-217 GCF_001263595.1 Phalaenopsis equestris
GAAAAAGGATCAAATTTGAAGCAAAAATAAAGAAATAATGCAAAAGAACAGTGGCACCTAAGCACCCAGAACTAGCCCTTACGCGCTAGTAAAATCGAGAAGGTGGCGCCTAAATGCCAAGTACCTCGTGCTTAAGTGTCGAAAAGTAGTTACTCGATGATTCAATGAATTTGGACGAATTTTTAAAGAGATGTTTGAAGCAACCCTTGGTGAAAAC
>NW_018171273.1:0-217 GCF_001263595.1 Phalaenopsis equestris
AATGTTTTAATTTTGAAAAAAAATACGAGACCGAACTAATCTCATATATTTGATAGTATGAATTAAACAAACACAACCACCAAACAATGCATCTATCCGGAATGGTAGACACATTATTTTAATAGTAAGACTCGATTAAATAAACTAAAATATTTATGACATCCGTTGGGATTGCAAAACCATTTTTTATAAACTGACAAGTTCTACTATTTAATAT
>NW_018171274.1:0-217 GCF_001263595.1 Phalaenopsis equestris
AAATCTTCATTTACTTAATAGATTAAATTCATTCTTTACAACATCTAAGTTGATTCTCTCTAATCTTTTTTTACCTCTGGTGCAACACCAAGTCTTTGACTTATTTATTTGTTTTGCATTTTTGACCTTGAACCTAAAGCCACTCATTGCCCTAAGCATTCTTATTTGCATGACTTAATATTTAATTTTATTCTTCTCTATTATAGGCAAAAAAAAA
>NW_018171275.1:0-217 GCF_001263595.1 Phalaenopsis equestris
GACATATTATTGGATTCCGCACGTAGAGCTACATCTGGAGTCTTGATAAATTTTTTTTTTCCTCAAAATGGCTCATTATTCACAAACAACTTGTGTTCGACTTCCTATGCTTTGATTCGTTCACTAAGCAAGTGAGTCAAACAATTTTTTTTTTATTTTTTTAGCTAGTTATATAAACGAACCAAACAAGAATAGTGATATTTTTTAACGAGCAGAG
>NW_018171276.1:0-217 GCF_001263595.1 Phalaenopsis equestris
CTCTATATATACCCCAAAAAAGAATGAAAATGATACATAAAGGGTGTGACAAAAACATGCACATATCAACGTATTTAATATACCTCAATCACCTAGAAGTTTCTTAGAAACATCAACCTCAACTAAGACCATCATAATAAAGGGCTTAGATTCCCTGGCAGTGACTTAATTTATATGAAGATGTTTGCCAAGTAAAGATGCAATAGCATGAAACACT
>NW_018171277.1:0-217 GCF_001263595.1 Phalaenopsis equestris
TTTCTAAAAGTGAAATAATTTGGAATAATAGCAAAAAGTGAGATCAATTTTCTCAAACTTTGAAATGAATGCAATGAAGCATATTAGGTCAGCGACATGGATACCACCCAGTTCTTATGTATTGACATATCTAACACTAACACGTAAATTTTACATTTTACATTTACACCACCCGAGTCTTTCGTATCATATCAAAAACATCGCAATTTTAACTTTT
>NW_018171278.1:0-217 GCF_001263595.1 Phalaenopsis equestris
GATTCACTGATTCACTGATTCACTTTACCTTCATCGATTTCGTCTTTCCTCATCTTTGTCTTCGTCACTTGTTCGCCATCGCGTCGCAGCTGCTCGTATCTCGTGAGTCAGCGGCTCTCACGTGAAGGCGTCGGGCTCGGGGGTGACATTGAAGGACGTCTGGGCGCGGGCTTCTTCTACGACTCGTTCTTTCGTCATCCCGAGAAGCGCGGGCTCC
>NW_018171279.1:0-217 GCF_001263595.1 Phalaenopsis equestris
TTTTTTTAATTCTAACTCAAATATTAAAATTCATTATAAAACCTCAATTATTTTTTTTTCCATTTTTACCAAATTCTTAATAGTTTGATCATGGCATGTGTACAAGCACCGTTCGCTAATTCAAAAAGTAACTTGCTAATTTTATAAATTGTAATATTTTGAGTGGTGATGTACATCAAATTATCTTAAAGAAAAAAATGTTATTAATATTTTTTTT
>NW_018171280.1:0-217 GCF_001263595.1 Phalaenopsis equestris
CATTTAATCAACCAAAGTAAAGTTTCTGTCCTTAAAAAAATTATTGGAAGTTCACCTAGGTAAGAGAACCACTTGGGCTAAATTCCATGAATTTTTGATTTATTTTTTAATTACTATTATTATTTGTTTATTTTGATGTTGAATAAAAAAGAAAATGTATTTTATTTTTAAAAATTAAATTTATATTTTTCATTTATCTCTCTGACTTCAATAAACT
>NW_018171281.1:0-217 GCF_001263595.1 Phalaenopsis equestris
TTAATAAGCAAATACATCACATGTCAATAATAGATGTTTGAAAAATTATCAAAATACACATATACTATGAGAGTATTTTACAGGTCTTATCGACTAGAGAAATAGCCACTCCTAAATTTCAAGGAAAAAATTTATAAAGATATAAATTTACATATAACTGAGAAATTTGCAAGTCTAGCAATCGACTAGGCATGCAACTATGGATAATTATATTTTA
>NW_018171282.1:0-217 GCF_001263595.1 Phalaenopsis equestris
ATAGAAGTGAGAATTCCAAAAAGGGCACCTAAACAAATATGAATTGTCAATTTCTAGTGGCAAGCATTGGCCTAGTAAAGCTCATCTTGAGGTCATCAAACCCCAAATCATATCAGATCACACTTCATTCAGTAAGTGGCCTATGGACAAGTTCAGGATTTGATCGGAACGAGAAAATGAGATGTGGCCATTATCTAGAATAAAATCAGAAGTTCAC
>NW_018171283.1:0-217 GCF_001263595.1 Phalaenopsis equestris
TGGTTCCTATGGATGGCTAGGAATAATGGTAAATATGAAGATACTCCAAGACTGGTCTCCAAGGTGGTAAGAAACTCTCTTGCCTACTTATACAAAATGATCAAACTCAAAAATTTCCCCAATATATGTGGACTTCAATTTCCAACGGAAAGGAACCCTCCCTTGATTTGTGAAGTGTATCGGAAACCCCCTCAGCCCTCCATTATCAAAATCAATA
>NW_018171284.1:0-217 GCF_001263595.1 Phalaenopsis equestris
ATAAAAATAGATGAAAAGAAAAGCTAATTTATATAGTAGTAATTCTCTTTTATGTCTTGCATATTATTGCCGTATAATTTTTTAGCTATGGCATTCATATTATTAGGGCCATAAATTGACAACAGACAATGAGACTGGAGTCTTCTTCTACTACCCAGTGCAAGGTTTCTCAAGTCCATTGATCAATTTTCAATGATACAATTGTTTGAAAGATTTC
>NW_018171285.1:0-217 GCF_001263595.1 Phalaenopsis equestris
GTAAATAAGATTTCGTTGAAGTATCGCGTTCACTTCGGCGTCCTTTTTTGATCAATTTCTGCAACATTGATCATTCATATTTGATGAGTCATGAAGGAGATGGAAGATAAAGGAGGCATTATCATACATTCCACCCAATTTCTATGTATTTACAAATGCAAGTAACATTTTAAATTTTTTTTTTTTTCACATTTATATTAAATGAAAAACACGGCTA
>NW_018171286.1:0-217 GCF_001263595.1 Phalaenopsis equestris
ATAAATCATCCCATCACTTGGTAGAGATCTTGACAAATAATTCATCCTAAAATTATCTAACTTTCTAGGGATGACTGCTAGTTGTGAAGTTAGGATTGTTAGAACACTTGTCTTGTAAACTAGCTACTTTCTTTTGTGCGACTCTATCATATGTTTATTGGAATTTATTGGTTGTCATTTCTTTAATCAGTTTATGCGTCTCATCAAATGATTTAGA
>NW_018171287.1:0-217 GCF_001263595.1 Phalaenopsis equestris
ATGAAGGAGGAAACCAATCATGGGATTACAATCAACATGATCCTTTAGGTAATTAAAATAATTAAGATAAATATAACTTTGGACCATCTTTTCTTATTACATTTAACTCTAACCTACCATACAAGGAGAAGGAGGTGTCTATAGAAGAGGCTATTTATCAAACGGAAACCCAGTTAAAAAGTCATGGGGTTGCTATAAGGAAAATAGAAAATGAACT
>NW_018171288.1:0-217 GCF_001263595.1 Phalaenopsis equestris
AGTTACCAGATGGACAGGTATTAAATTACTGGAAGTGGGTATTATAAATGGAATTCCCCAATGTGCAATGCTGGGAGATGTACTTCGAGGGAGATTCGTAAGCCAGAAAGGACAAAGGATCAACAACAGTTATATCAAGCAAAGCAGGAATTGGTCTGATTTTTGACACGCTAGATAATGGCATGTTGAGATTCTCTTACCACCTGACAGAGCCGTG
>NW_018171289.1:0-217 GCF_001263595.1 Phalaenopsis equestris
TCAATCTTAGTTGGAGAGTTAGGTGTTTCTGCTTCTATAGGAATAATTTCTTCAGGTTGCTCAATTTCTTCAACTTCTCTCTCAACTTCAGTACCTTTTTCAACTCCAATATTTATTTCCTTTTCACTCTTTAGTTGGACAACTTTAGCTTGATCTGACTCTTTACTTTTATCTTTATGACTGATCTCTAAATTACTAGGAAGTGTTCCCTGAGGCC
>NW_018171290.1:0-217 GCF_001263595.1 Phalaenopsis equestris
ACCTAAAATCAAATCAATTGGAAGGACGTCTTCCTTTGTTATTGAATTTTGCGCTTTCAGTATCATTTTCGAATAATAAATTCTCAAGTGGGATTGAGTCGTATCTAAATGCAAACACGAGTCTTTTGGTTGTGCTTGACCTATCAAAAAATTATCTCTCAAGTGTAATACCTGATTCAATATGTCAAATGCCTTCAATAATTCTTCTTGACCTATC
>NW_018171291.1:0-217 GCF_001263595.1 Phalaenopsis equestris
CCGTTTAGGAAGTAGAACTAAGCAATAGCTTTGAGAGGCTTTTGAATAAGAGATTTTGAGCGATGAAATAGATTATTCTGTCGTATACTGTTTCAAATACTTCTCAGATGATGTTCTTTCGAGTTTGGAGTACTAGGTTAATTCATTAATTCTCGAATTAGGGGTTCTTACTTGCTGTTAGAAGGATAATATATCTTTTGAGGTTTTCTTTAGGTTA
>NW_018171292.1:0-217 GCF_001263595.1 Phalaenopsis equestris
CAATTTCCTATTTTACTCCCTTCCATAGAGGGAACTTCTTTCTCTTTTATTCCTTTCCTATTTATTGTCTTTGCCTTTTTTTCTCTTCCTTTTCTATTTCTCTTCCTTGCCTATTTCTATTTCTTGCTTTTCTTATTCCTTTTCCTAGTTCTATTTCTTTCCTATTATAATTTCTTCTCATTCTAACTACTAATACTTATTATAAATATGTTATTTG
>NW_018171293.1:0-217 GCF_001263595.1 Phalaenopsis equestris
TCCTTATTTATAGGATAAAGAGAGATCAAGTCTAAGAGTGCAATGTTGCATCTACTTTAATATGGGAGTTATAGGTTATTATTATTATTTTAATTAATGCCTCGCTTTAATAAGAGAGTTACAGATCTTTATGGTACCTTTTTATAGACCCTGCTATAATAGAGGCGTTATAGGTCCTTATGGTGCATTTTAAAGTCATAACTTTTGGCATTTTTTT
>NW_018171294.1:0-217 GCF_001263595.1 Phalaenopsis equestris
TTAGTGAGTGAAGAAATTTACAAATTTACCTCAAAACTAACTTTAAATTTATACATTTTTGCAGTGTTTTGTTATTTATGTTTTATTTAAGAGTTTCATTTTAAATTTTAGTAATTTTTGAATTATATATAGTTCATGTTGAAGTTCCTAGTGTAATAAAAATAATATTGCAATTTTGAAGAAAATAACAATACTATCCTAAATTACTTTCAAAACT
>NW_018171295.1:0-217 GCF_001263595.1 Phalaenopsis equestris
AATTCTACTAGGTTACTCTTCTGTCTCAAGTTATCCTCCAATTCTTCCTCTTGGGGTTGAGGAAACAGTGAAGGTGGTCTTTTTATAGTTATCTTGGTTAATGAAATAGGTTTTTCTAATACCTTATAAATTTCTTCCATTGGCCTTTCAATCACTTTTTTAGCTTTTCTCAACTTAACATTTATTTTAACAATTTCCTCCAATTCTATTTCACCTC
>NW_018171296.1:0-217 GCF_001263595.1 Phalaenopsis equestris
AGCTTTTGATAATGACCTCCTTTAGATTTTTGTCATTTATTAGTTCAATGATTCTTAGAATTGTTCTCTTAGTTAGATGTCACTTGCGATTGATTTAGAAATTTGAGGGGACAATTCTTGAGATTATGATCGACACTACAAAAGTTGAAGCACTTGCAGACAACTAAGTTGCAACAAAATTCTAAGCCTCAATCACATTAGAACAAAAAGAGAGAGA
>NW_018171297.1:0-217 GCF_001263595.1 Phalaenopsis equestris
ATATATAATTTATTTATTTATTTATTTTTGAAATTGAAGCAAAAGATATGACAACTCTGAACTCAGTGGAGGACTTTTGTGTTACTGACAAAGGTAGGTTTGGGTGCATGTGATTTTGTTGTATGGATTGAGACATTTTACATTTTTTATTTGCTCATTTATCTAAATTTAACTTCTTTTAGAAAATTTACACACAAACCACACAATTCTTATATAT
>NW_018171298.1:0-217 GCF_001263595.1 Phalaenopsis equestris
TTATAGACTCTGGGACTAAAATGACCCCCTGCAAAGTTAGAGGATTATTTTAATATTTTTCCGTTTTCTAATATAAGTGTAGCATACAGTAAATAATTGTTTTCCAATAAGGTAGTTGCTGGTTCCGCATGAGAGGACTTGTCTGAAGTCATCTTTATAGAACGATATTGTGTAGCTCATGAAGCATGCAATTGTCCAAAAAGAAAATCAAAAGCAA
>NW_018171299.1:0-217 GCF_001263595.1 Phalaenopsis equestris
CAACGAACTCTATTGTGGAACAACATGTCCCTAAATACAGTGCAATAAAAGTACTATAAAAATGATGTTACGAGTATTTCACTTACTGAGTAGCAAATAACGCCTTATTGAATATCTGATGATAACTTATATTGACAAATACTTTCAATCGTTGTACCCCGAATACAACGTTTTCTTCATACTCCTGAAGTGTATTGTTCATCGTGCAAAGACAAAT
>NW_018171300.1:0-218 GCF_001263595.1 Phalaenopsis equestris
TTAATTATAAATATAAATATAAATATTGAATAATTAAAGATAAATAAATCTAATTATAGTTAATTTAAGAACAGACTAGTTAATTATTAAGTATTAATCAATTAAATAAATATAAATAAAATTAATAAAATTAAATTAAGGCCACAAAACCTTCTCCTTCAGCTCTCCTCCTACCCGAAACCCTCGCCCATCCCCGCTGGCCCCCTCCCCCCCCTCCC
>NW_018171301.1:0-218 GCF_001263595.1 Phalaenopsis equestris
GGGTGACATTGCGGGCATCGCGGCTCACCGGCAGGTTCCACGAGAAAGAGAGCGTTGGGAACGCCATTGCAGTAGTTTCAAAAAGAAAGCTTTGGGGTTAGTTATGTAGCCAATACCTTGAAATTCTAGGGCGAGCGCTAAAAATTAGCAAAGGTCGACCTGTAGGCTGGGCAAGTCTTTACTTAATTTTAGTTTGTGAAAAATAATTTAGAATTTAG
>NW_018171302.1:0-218 GCF_001263595.1 Phalaenopsis equestris
TACAAGATCTCCAATAGAAACATGGTGTTGTGCTCTAGTAAATCTCTTTACAAACATTTGTTCTAATTTGGCAAACATCTTAACTGATCCGTTAAGTAACTCGACATACTAATCAAAAGCACTTCCTGACAGGCTGTTGACAATCTGTTGAAAGAGTAAGGCTTAATTTCCTCCAGTGTTGCCACAACTGGCTAAAAAATGTGATATATGCTACCTGG
>NW_018171303.1:0-218 GCF_001263595.1 Phalaenopsis equestris
CTCAAGAACATTCAATAAAGGAAGAGGATAAGGACAAATGATACTATTAACCAAACCTTGATGAGATTGTTGACCCCAATACTCTTGGGTTGCCTTTAGTCCTAGCTCGATTAAAGTAATCAACCTATGGACTACACTACTCTGCAAAGTATTTAAAAAATAAAATTTCTTTTTTCCACTAAATTAAATTCTACATGTATGAAAATTAAATTAAAAAA
>NW_018171304.1:0-218 GCF_001263595.1 Phalaenopsis equestris
AACACCTTCAAAGTTGTCATTTCAATACCAAGTTGAGGTTAAGTTTATAAGTGGTGAAGTGATAATTGTATGGGAGCACCTTACAAATGTTATAACAAATTTTTAACTTATAACTTTGCAAATAAGTTTTAAAGAATAATGTACCATTAAAAGGGTTTTTTCGCTCGCATGCCCAATATAAATCTCTCTAACTCCAAATGTAGAAGCCTCCAAATGTA
>NW_018171305.1:0-218 GCF_001263595.1 Phalaenopsis equestris
TATATATATCATTATTAACTTTAACGTCCACTAGATAATAATAATTTTTCAATGCAAACCAAAAAATTTATCGTGATAGAAAATCAAACAACTTATAGAGATTAAGCCAAATCGTATGATATCATTTTCTACAATATACTTTAGATTTCTTATCAAAAAGTTCTTACCCATATTGAATCTTTTTGACACAAATCCAAATTGATTATACATTGCAAACA
>NW_018171306.1:0-218 GCF_001263595.1 Phalaenopsis equestris
TATTATTTATTTAGTTTAAAAAATAATAAAATTAAGATAATTGAAAGAAAAGTAATATTGAGCAATTTAAATGTTATTCAAATTAAAAAAATTCAAACAAGAACTAAATAATTTACTAAGCTTTAACATTCAAAATAAGAAGATTCAAACAATAAATTCATCGAAATAATTTGAAACTTCATTAAAATAATAGTTGTCAGTGCACTAAGTAAAAAAAA
>NW_018171307.1:0-218 GCF_001263595.1 Phalaenopsis equestris
CTATAATTTTTCTTACCGATAATGAATCTTCCATTTTACCTTCTTCCTGTAGCATAGTTTTGGTGGGTATGTTTATATATGGTCATCCAAAACTCGAGCTTATCAGGAAGGATTTTGAGCTATTGAAGTTGATGGGTAACTGGTAAATTGGTCTCCTGGACGGGAGACACAATCTTAAGTAGCTTAATAGTGAAGAGGACTACACAAAACTTTTTGCT
>NW_018171308.1:0-218 GCF_001263595.1 Phalaenopsis equestris
TATGTAAATACATAAAAATTGAGTGGCATGTATGTTATTATTCCTTTCTTATTTTAAACCGGCACATTTTTAATTACTACAAGAATTGATATGTAGTTAACTAAGGCAACAATGTTGTCAAATTTATGTTAATGTTATTAAAGATATAGTGAGCTATGGTGAGGGGATTTTGAAGCTATAGAGAGCTATATCTTAGTACCTATCACTACAAAAAAAAA
>NW_018171309.1:0-218 GCF_001263595.1 Phalaenopsis equestris
ACTAGGGTTTTTAAAGAAAACTCTATATTACTTGAGATGATACATATACTTGCATAATGCCCCTAGTGTGAAAGCTCATCTTTTATTTTCTGAATCATTTTATATGTTCATACTAGCCACTAAATATAATTCGGCCAAGTTTTTGGCAATCTTTTAAAACATAGAAATCTGGGTAATTGCGGATCGGGTCAAGTTTTTGGAGCCGTTGCTGGGGATGC
>NW_018171310.1:0-218 GCF_001263595.1 Phalaenopsis equestris
ACACTTGCATAGATCCAATTTCATGTCATGTTAGTCATATTGGTAGCTTCTTATAGGCTAGATGAGTATTTAGAAATAAATTCAAGTTGATTTAGTTAGGTGTAACTCGATTTCTTAAGCTTAGAAGGTGGACGGCTCTTGGGAAGAAGCAGACGGGGAAGAAGACTCATGGCCATTGGACGACGCGTGTATCAAATGGATGGGTGAGATGAAGCCGG
>NW_018171311.1:0-218 GCF_001263595.1 Phalaenopsis equestris
TTTGGAGAATATTGGAGAAGCCTAGAAACAAGATCTACAGCTTCAGGCGGCATTCTTTTGTAGAAAATCTAAATCATTAGAAAGGTTGCAAAAATAAGAAACAATTCAGAATAGTTTGATAAAAGGCCAATGTTCAAGGATAAAAAAAAGGAAACAAAAGGTATCGTGCATACCTTGTGCCACGGATGAGCTTTGATCTGAGGAAACTTGAATTCAGT
>NW_018171312.1:0-218 GCF_001263595.1 Phalaenopsis equestris
ATGTGCATATAAACACATGAGATGATGTATAATTAAATACTTGCTGCTAATACTATTTAATTTAATTTTTTCTTGAATTTATTTTATTTCTAAATACAGGATAAAAAACAATGCACCTTATTTATTTAAGGGTCTGCCAAAAATAGAACCAACAATGTCAGAAATGAAGTCAGAAAAGAAGCAATCATGGCTTGCATTGGGCCACAACTGAGAGAAAA
>NW_018171313.1:0-218 GCF_001263595.1 Phalaenopsis equestris
TTTGTGCGTCGAAACTAATAAACCTTTTTCTATTGAAAACTTCATACCTTGAAGTATGTATGGAATTAGAAATCATGGAATCTAAAAATAGAAAGTTTCTAAGCATCCTCGAAAGTTTATAGGAGTTTAAAAACACCTCCCGGCGGTTGTTATGGATCGAAATCCTGCCAAAGTCTGCCAAAAGTTGCAGAAACCATCCAACTGCTCTCAGCGCCACC
>NW_018171314.1:0-218 GCF_001263595.1 Phalaenopsis equestris
TACAGAGAAGCAGCAGCAACCGGAAGAGTTAAACAACGAAACCATTCCCTCACCGCCCACAGAATCAACCGCAACCGCTCCGGCCGCCGTTGAAGCCGGTGCTAGCGACGAAGCTGATGAATTGGAGAAGAAGGGGAAACAAACGAAGAAAGAAACGAGCAGTGTAGATGAAAGCGCTGTTGCGAACACTAACACAGGAGAAAACACCACCGCCGCCA
>NW_018171315.1:0-218 GCF_001263595.1 Phalaenopsis equestris
GGCAACCTGAATTTGGGCTTCTTCATTAATTTTCTAAACATCTTTGGTATAGCTTCATCTTTGAAAGAATATGCTCTCTTCTTTCATTCTAAAAAATTTGGACACCATCTACTCTCTGCTTAGTCCAGTCCTCCTTGGTGTGACTTTATACTAGATTGGTCATACTGCTATGTTTGTTGTTGCTGAGCATGCTGTGATGATGGCTGAGAACTCTTATG
>NW_018171316.1:0-218 GCF_001263595.1 Phalaenopsis equestris
ATATTTTTCTTTTGACACTCAATACTTCCATTCAGTCTCATTTGTTCAGTAATATTAAATACACATATAAAAAATTATATAGGTGTGCATATCCTCATAATTTCACTTTCATGCATTTAAAATACAACCACTCCCATCTTATTGCAAATATATCTCCTTACACACAAATATAAAAATATCATCAATCTCAATATATATATATATATATATATATATAT
>NW_018171317.1:0-218 GCF_001263595.1 Phalaenopsis equestris
AGGGTTACATGTGTAAATAATCAATATTTGGCAAAAAAAACCACCATCCACTCATAAACCTTCTCTCTTCACTGTCGCCTCATAAATTTGATCCCCAGTTACATAGCTCCTCTGTAGGTTTGCAGATTTCCGTGAAAGAGACATGAAATCACTCACTGACTGGTCAGAGTTAGAGAGAGAAATAAATATATAAAAAGGTGGAGATAGAAAGAGATCAA
>NW_018171318.1:0-218 GCF_001263595.1 Phalaenopsis equestris
CTCTGTCTCTTTGGGGACGATAAACGGATGATGTTTGTTTCTGCATATTTAGAACGAACGACGCATATTAAATTATTTGGGAGATTGTAGGGTCAAGCAAAGCATGTGATGGAGGGCCAGCTCAACGCCAGCGTAGTAGTCGATCAGAAACAATCGAATGGGATTTCGTAGCTGCCTAGAACTTGTGTGTGCGGTACAAACAGAAATATCTAGCCTTT
>NW_018171319.1:0-218 GCF_001263595.1 Phalaenopsis equestris
AACATGTGGAACTTCAAGATAGAAAAGAGGCATTTAGAATTTCTAATTGTGAGGGTTCCCTTACTAGCCCTCTAGGAATAGCCAACAGGAAAATTCTATGACTAGATCCTAGGCTTCTAAGAAAGAAATGCTAAACCTCAACAAAAAGTGAGGTTAACAAAGACTTGTTCATATTGTATAAGGTCTTAAATTATTAGAATTAAATAAAAATATGACAC
>NW_018171320.1:0-218 GCF_001263595.1 Phalaenopsis equestris
GGCTGGTGCTTTTCAGTGGGATGAATTCATGATGCTTAGCAAACTTTCACTTGAGGGAATTCTCATCATTCAGTCGTCCAAGACTCCCCCTCGCACTCGAAATTTGCAAGATCCTTGTTTTTCTTCTTCTCTCGGCCAACCGCACGCACACCTGTTCTTCCACGCCGGCGACGTCTTGCCGGCCTTCATTGACGTATTGCAATTTTAGCATTTTCTTT
>NW_018171321.1:0-218 GCF_001263595.1 Phalaenopsis equestris
GCAACATTGGACAAGTCCCATACACTACTCGAGGCTTGGCCACCTCTTAATACCCATTTATATCAATCATGTAAGTTTTTTATTTATGTTAGATTTGTGATTTTTCCCTCAAAGCATGTAAGAATCTGTCTTCTTATGGCTTATTTGGCATAACATTGAGATTTTGGATTTTGATTTAATTTTTAAAAAAACATGCTTGGTTAGTTTTTTTTTTTTTT
>NW_018171322.1:0-218 GCF_001263595.1 Phalaenopsis equestris
CTCGATCACTCTCTTCCTCTCTCACTATCGCTTGCCCCCTCCTTCACTCTCTCACTTCTACTTTCTTTTGCACTCTCTATCAATCTTCATCCCTCTCTCTTTCATTCTCTACTTCTTCACCTCGCTCTCTCTCTATCCACCTTATATTCCATCTATTTCTCTCATTATATCTCACCTTACATCTCTCTCTCTCCCACCTCTCTCTCTGTTGCTTCCTC
>NW_018171323.1:0-218 GCF_001263595.1 Phalaenopsis equestris
AAACCCCTAAATTTGCCCCAAATTGGCTAAGCCCCCAAATGTCATCCAATTGAATTCCCTAACCCCATAATTGGCACCCAATTTTTGTTGAAAACTCTTTATCACATTCCTTTAGACCATTTTCAAACATCAATTTGAAATTAACCCAACCTTAGGCCAACCTAAATCCAAGTCTAACAAAAAACCCCTAAATTGACCAAATGCCCAAAATCCTCCAA
>NW_018171324.1:0-218 GCF_001263595.1 Phalaenopsis equestris
CAAGATCACTCAATTTCAACATTACTACCCCACTCAAATTCTGCAAAATATTGTTTGATTGAGGGAATCTCTTTGGGTTGTCTGATTGAGTGGTCAAGATTCCTTCTTTGTTTGCAATGAAGCCTCTCTCAAACTTTATGAATAGAATTAACTCCTTCATGAAAGGAGACCAGGGTCTTGAAATGAAGAAAGAGCTGAAGCTAAAGCTAGATCTTGAG
>NW_018171325.1:0-218 GCF_001263595.1 Phalaenopsis equestris
AATTTAAAGAAACAGACAAATTCAACTTAACCTTACAATTGCAAAGGGGTACTTGATGAGATACCTACAAGCATAATTTCTTGATATTCAGTTTGTAGCCCCAATTTGATAATACATGTACTCTACAATTGTTCCCAAATAATAGCTCCTTCAGATTCCTTGAGACTGCTGATGTATCATTGTGAAAGTGCAAACTTAGCGATCTCATATCCTATTTC
>NW_018171326.1:0-218 GCF_001263595.1 Phalaenopsis equestris
GAGATGAAATGATGCTCAAATATCCCTTGTACAGCTAGAAATTTCTGCCTTTTATATGTCTTCTCGCTTTTTATTAGAAAGAAATTATTTTTCTATAATTTTCTTATGATACATAATATATAAGCACATATCATTAAATTTTAAAAATCCACAAAATGCAAGTAGGGGTGTAAACGAGTTGAGCACGAGCGAGCCTAGGCTCAACTCGTGTTCGGCTC
>NW_018171327.1:0-218 GCF_001263595.1 Phalaenopsis equestris
GCGGACGCCGATCCGCATGGAATAATTTTTCCATGTTAGCATACTTCAGTACAGTCATGTTGTACATGTTCTCATTCATGAGTACAACTATGAATACAGAATACAATCGTGTACAGCATGACTATACTAATGTCTACAAGAATGACCATTCTGTAACTCAAGTAGCAAAAGAGCCAAGAGCCGAGCAAAGCACGTAGGGTTGAGCAGAAACTCTTAAA
>NW_018171328.1:0-218 GCF_001263595.1 Phalaenopsis equestris
ATAAGGCACTTGAGTGTTGCTCCTAGTCGTGGTCTATTATTCATGTCCCGTGCAACATTTCTCTGAACTTCCATTGTTTGAACTTTTGACATCGTCGTGGTTACAGCAGTTCCTTACGACGCTCCATCTTTGTTGCTTCTGCTGGCTTTCTTCACCTGGTTATTGTCTTCCACCATCTGAGCTAACTCCATCATCTCTCTCAATCCCCACTATTTTAG
>NW_018171329.1:0-218 GCF_001263595.1 Phalaenopsis equestris
AAGTTTTATTACTCTTCCTAGGACGGTGTTGTGCTGTGTATTTCAATGACAAACTTTTGTATGGTACTTCTATGCAGGAACTGCTGGATCATTTAAAATATATATTTTCTATTTTGTTGGAGTACAAGTTTTCCTTAACTAAATGTGAGTTTGTTATGACAAAAGTTCATTTTTTGAGATTCATGATGGGCCAAGCTGGGGCAAGTGTGGATCCACAA
>NW_018171330.1:0-218 GCF_001263595.1 Phalaenopsis equestris
ATATTTCAAACTCTTATCTATAATTACATCTACACAATTTTTATTGCAATTTTTCCCCGAATACTAAAGTTTAAAATATGAGCTATCAATCTCCTTAAGTTTTTCTCCAGCCCATTTAACTTTTTGAATACATAAGATATTTATCTTTTATGAATCATAATATCAAATAATTTCATTAATTTCCCTATGAGAGTACCTATATTCCAAGATCTTATCCT
>NW_018171331.1:0-218 GCF_001263595.1 Phalaenopsis equestris
AAAATTCATTCAATTGGCTTTTATGGAGACAAATTCCAGAAGATTAGACACATTTTGAAGAGACACCGAGGCACCTTTTGGATTTTTATAAGAGTAGACTTGGATCATCAAAGCCAACCTTCAGGGGCCAACCACCCATCAGATTCTAAAACCATAAACCATCAAAGTAAACACCGCCGCAGCCGCCGCCGCCAGCCACTTTCTTTTTATTTTGAGTG
>NW_018171332.1:0-218 GCF_001263595.1 Phalaenopsis equestris
GCAATTAGAAAATAATGCAAATGTGATCACTATCTGTGGGCCCCACACCTTCTTCCTCTGCCG
The DNA here is from genome assembly GCF_001263595.1 of Phalaenopsis equestris. Lineage (NCBI taxonomy): Eukaryota > Viridiplantae > Streptophyta > Magnoliopsida > Asparagales > Orchidaceae > Phalaenopsis > Phalaenopsis equestris. The sequence goes on from NW_018171332.1 coordinate 64, forward strand.
TACTCCCAACTATAAAAGCCCCTTAGCCCTCGCAGCCCTTCGCTCCCACCACAACCTGACTTCTTCATTAAGCAACAAGATGGCTGCTTTCCCCGCTCAACCAAAGCTCGTCCTCCGCCAGCCGCCGGGGCGGCCGGCCTCATTTCATGGATCGC
>NW_018171333.1:0-218 GCF_001263595.1 Phalaenopsis equestris
TTCGTCCCGAACAGCCTTAATCCATAAAAAGCCGTCTTTGGTGCCAGCTTACTTAAGTCAATGATGTTATGGTTTTTAGCACATATGGCGCTAGCACTATGAAAAATGGCGCATCTGGCGCAAATCTAGCACATCTGGTGCTAGCTCTATCATTAAAATGGTGCATCTGGCGCCAAAATTTGATGTTTTGGCTCTAAATTTCATCATTTTTGCTACTT
>NW_018171334.1:0-218 GCF_001263595.1 Phalaenopsis equestris
CTAGGGCTCCTAGAACGTATTTTGGAGTGGGGTTTAGCGGGGAGGCGGTTGTGGAATGAAAAGGGAAATGTAATATGTAAGTTAGATGGCGTTTCAAAGGGATTACATGATAAAGTTGCTATTTGATTGTGATGTCTCTGCTACAAACAATGAAGAAAATTCTGAATCGGTAGCGTTCAGACGGTGAGGAGGTTCCACGACATCTGCCTAAGCAAGCT
>NW_018171335.1:0-218 GCF_001263595.1 Phalaenopsis equestris
GGATCCTAACCGGTGTTGCTCTAATCAACATTAACGCCCCCTATAATGATTGAACGAACTCATCATTTAAACCTTTTGAATCTTACACTTTAGGACTACTACTTCAAAGAGGAGCTTGAAGCTAACTTCGAGGGTAGTATCTGACACCAGCAAGTGGATCTACAATAGAAGTCCTTTCCTTAGAATCAAATAACAAGCCATAGGATTTTGAGGTTGTT
>NW_018171336.1:0-218 GCF_001263595.1 Phalaenopsis equestris
TCTGCTTCCGCACTGCTCTAAGCAACTATAAACTTCTTGATTTTTCATGTGACCAGGTTTCCCCACATAATTGAGCAGTACCCCGAGATAGATCGCCAATTATGGGTTGGCTCGACCCAAGCCGCATCTGTGTAAACTACAATAGAACGAGAGGTGTGGTGGGAAAAAATAAATATGAGTCTGGTATGCTTTTTAGATAGTGGAGAATCCGGTGGACA
>NW_018171337.1:0-218 GCF_001263595.1 Phalaenopsis equestris
GGCTTCACTTGAATCAACTTAAGGAAGGAGCTTGATTACATTTCTGAACTTGTATTGGAGTATTAGTAGTATTACTTGTAAGGTTTTTATGACATTCTTTTTCATATGAATGTTCTAAATATCCTTAGTATGAAAAATTACAATTCTTCCTCAAATAAATAGAGATTCAAAAATCTTAAAATTGATTACTGAGTACTCTTAGACTTAGAGTTTGAATC
>NW_018171338.1:0-218 GCF_001263595.1 Phalaenopsis equestris
TTTTCTCCACCACAGCTTAACCTCTTTTTTAAACTGTTGCAGCTACTCCAAACAGGCCCTTAGTGGATCGTGTGTGTGTGTGTTTGTGTGTGTGTGCAAAAAAGTGAAGGAGAGTGAGAGTTTTTGTAAGGAAGTGGACATTGAGAAGAAAAGCACTTAAGAGCAAAGTAAGAAAATTTTAACGGGACGAACTATGTCAAACTTCTCATAATATTATT
>NW_018171339.1:0-218 GCF_001263595.1 Phalaenopsis equestris
CCTGACCGTAGATCACCTGATTTACGGTCATGATCGGACACCGCATGCAAGATGCATATTGTCCGATCCGTTTGAAATAATTTTTCTCCAATTTGAGCTGAACACAAACTTAATTTGTATATTCGAGTTTGAATCTAGTTAAACATAAATAAATTATTCATGACTCATTTCGAGCAAGAGCTCAAACTAAAAAGGAGAAGGAAAAAGAGAAAAAAAAA
>NW_018171340.1:0-218 GCF_001263595.1 Phalaenopsis equestris
TGCATACGGACACCGCATGCAGAGATGCATACGGTATCCGATCTACAATGTAGATCACGATAATTTATGGTGATGATGTATTTCGTTGGACCCCACTTTCAATTTTTTTTAATTTTTTATTTTCTTAAAAAAATTTGATTGCATCCTCATCGTAGATCACCGTGATCTACGGATCAGACACCTCATGCATCTTTGCATGCGGTGTCTGTATGAAATAA
>NW_018171341.1:0-218 GCF_001263595.1 Phalaenopsis equestris
CCCACATGACCTTTCAGTGAAATATCAACTAATTAATTGAGTACCCTGTCCTGAAGATGATTAAAAAGTCAAGATTCATCTAATGGTGGGGTAATTTTAACTTGTCCTGGGATTATTAATGGAACAATATGATAAGTTCTAAATGAACTCGGATATTTCAAGAGATTTTTCAAACCCTGAATTCTTTAGAATCTCTTGGATATTTTGAAGGACAAATT
>NW_018171342.1:0-218 GCF_001263595.1 Phalaenopsis equestris
TTATTTATATTAAATTAAATTAAATTTTAATTTTTAGTGCATAAAAATGAGATAAAGACCTTGTTTAATTACACATTTATTTTATGCATTTATATCCTTATTTTAGTTATTTATTTAGTAGTTTATTCATTTAAACACTAATTTATGTTTTAAATTGCAACAAATAACTCGTTTATAAGTTTGATAAAGCTCGTTTGATTAAAAAATAAATAGCTCGA
>NW_018171343.1:0-218 GCF_001263595.1 Phalaenopsis equestris
TTTTTTTTTTTTTGTGAGATGAAAACTTTTAGTAGTATAATTGTAATAATTAAAATTCATGAGAATTGGGTGGCATGTATTTTAATGCCATAAAATTATAATTTCACGCATTTTGTATCACAGTAAATTTACAATAAGTTAAATGAGAACATAAAAGCATAAATGCTAATACATTTTTGGGTGAGCATTGAATTATTAAATCATCCAAACAAAAGAAA
>NW_018171344.1:0-218 GCF_001263595.1 Phalaenopsis equestris
TTCCCAACTTTCTTTCCCAATTTTTTTAATTTCTCTTCCATGAATATGTGATTATGGCCCTACTGGACCCCAAACTTTCCTCATTTTTTTTCTGCAGCCCGCCTTGCCCGTTTCACTTCTTCACGCGTAGGTCGGTTGGGTTGTTTCCGGCTGGTCCAGGTTAGACTGGCTAAATTTTGGGCGTAACATACACATATCTCATCTTTTAAACACAAACT
>NW_018171345.1:0-218 GCF_001263595.1 Phalaenopsis equestris
ATAATATAAAGTAGTTAAACCCCCCGATTCACGCATGATCTGACATATCAAAATAGCTATCTTTGTTAGCTAATTTCGATGTTCCGGACCCGTCGACGCGATTCATTTTGTCATCCATGGTCGTTCGGACCACTTCGTCGACGGTCGGTTCAAAAATGCATCAAAATCAAATTCTTTTGAAATAATCGCTTGTGATCAATCGTAAAGCTTCTTATGGG
>NW_018171346.1:0-218 GCF_001263595.1 Phalaenopsis equestris
TGCTGAAATTATGACAAAACTGGTCACATAAAGATAAACTGTAAAAATTTTAAGAAGTTGGAGAATGACAGCACAAATGTAGTAACTGAAGAAACACATGATGCACTATTATCGGCAGTTCATAGCTCTGTTGATGACTGTATATTGAATTTAGGGGCTTTTTTCCATACAACTTTTCATCGGAATTAATGCGAAATTATGTTGCAGGTGACTTTGGG
>NW_018171347.1:0-218 GCF_001263595.1 Phalaenopsis equestris
GTAACCCCGAGCTCATTAGACCTCCAAAGAATTTTCTTTCTCACAACACCATATATATTATAACCAATGCCTTTTAAAAATAAGGCTCTATTGATGCATTCATCATTGTTTGATTTTAATAAATTGGTCAAAAATAATGAATTTAAATAAATAAAACCCAATATGTTTATAGCAAATTTGATTCAAACCTCAAATGGGATTATGCAATTTTTTTTTTT
>NW_018171348.1:0-218 GCF_001263595.1 Phalaenopsis equestris
TAAGTCCCAAACAATAAAATTGACAGGATTGAACACTCAAACAACATCCTCTCTAAAACACAACCACACATTAGGATATATCTATATAATTATATATTATGCAATTTTTGTGCTGCTTGTCATGGCCTTTTAGTAGTGTAGCCTAGCGTTAGTTCTTTGGGGTCACGGGTTCGATCCAGTCTGAGTGAATCTGTCTTGCAGTGCATGATTTGAATCAA
>NW_018171349.1:0-218 GCF_001263595.1 Phalaenopsis equestris
TTAGACTTTCCATACAAGCATGAATTTCTGCATCGATAGTAGATTTTATCGTTGAGAATTTTCCACTTGCATACGCACATATTCTTTCAGAAGATCTGGGATCATTTTTAGCCATCTTCCATTTACATATTCCTCCCCATCCTTCCATGCACCCATCCGTTTCAAGAATAATATAAGCATTTTCAGGAGGAATTTCTAAATCAGGCAATTTTTGTACT
>NW_018171350.1:0-218 GCF_001263595.1 Phalaenopsis equestris
TTTCCAAGCTTGTGTAGATTTTTGAAGTTGATTCGCAACAAAACTTGTCTTCCTTGTACCATAATGTCAATGAACACTCTGGGGGACACACCAATCCTTTTACAAGTTTTGCTAAAGCATCAGCATGAGCATTATCTCCGCAAGGAATCTCGCAGAAAGTTATATTGGGGATCTGTTCTAGTAGCTTCATGGTGTACCGGGGGTATTCTTTTAACCTT
>NW_018171351.1:0-218 GCF_001263595.1 Phalaenopsis equestris
TTTTCCTTTCTCCATGTTGATAATCTTTTGATGTCGGTTCTCAGCTTTTTCAGACTTTCTTCAAATGTCTTAACAGGATGTTTTTCACAAATCTTTTCTTGAGAATTGTCCATAGAAGTTTTCACATCATCAAAGATTCCTTCTGATATCTCACGTGCTCATACATTTGTCTTGAGTATTGGTCGAGATGTTATAGGAAGTATATCATCGTGGTGTGA
>NW_018171352.1:0-218 GCF_001263595.1 Phalaenopsis equestris
CAGCTTATCTTGAAACGAGGCTCGCGATTGGCCCACGGGGTTCGACCCGCGACTTGTGTTTAGTGTAAAAACCCAACCGTTTTTTCGGATAAGCTACTAAAACATGTTTTTTAAACGGTGATGTAACGTTTTGAAAACAACGCCTGCACTTATAAGTTACCCCAAACAATCCTTTTTTAACTATAGCTGATCTCATTTATCTGGATCCGACCCAGTCC
>NW_018171353.1:0-218 GCF_001263595.1 Phalaenopsis equestris
TTCAAGAATGAACTGTGAAAACTCTTTTTTTGATATATTTTTAAAATAAAATAAAATACTTACTAGTACTACTTTCCATTACTTCCCCGACAATGATGCCAAAAATATGACGCCTAAGTAGATTTAGTGTGAAAATTTTGCAATTATTTTTTAATATTACAAAATCATACATGATAGACATAAAATAAATATGTAATATAATCCTAACAAAAATACCT
>NW_018171354.1:0-218 GCF_001263595.1 Phalaenopsis equestris
TCATTATATTGAAAGGATCTTATTTACACATAGCTTGATTTAATCATTGAATTGAAAAATATATTACTTCAATTTGTTTTTTTTAATCTAAACACAAGCATAATTGTCCTGATCATAAACTATTTTCATGTTTGAAAGTCAAAATATGCCAATACTTTCTCAAATCATAATCCACTCAATATTAAACTAATGTTCAAACTTGTTCCATCATTATCTCA
>NW_018171355.1:0-218 GCF_001263595.1 Phalaenopsis equestris
TCAAGTCAATTTTAAAAAATATTTAAATATTTTAAAATAAACATGAGATGATTAGCTAGTGGCTGCTAACACAACAATAGCATTGCTACGGTCCAAGCATAAGATTGGATCAAATAGCATTTACTAAACTTGTTGATGGGAGGTCTACACCCCATGCAAGTGCTCTTCGATCTAAAATAATTACTAAAGACATACAAGGGATCCAATATATATATATA
>NW_018171356.1:0-218 GCF_001263595.1 Phalaenopsis equestris
TTCTTCCATTCATCTGTTTTAACTAATATACTTTCTCTTATTTCGCAAGCCGTGCCAGTTACCAAAACATTCAAGGTAAGTGGCAATTAGTCGGACCTTGAGTTGGACCTCATGTTTAGCTGAGTTGTTGCGATGAGCATACTTTCGTTCACCCCAAGTGAGCATGCTTTTGCAAGCATACCAGATGATGTGGGGGTTGAGCAGGTAGGTGGGCCAGG
>NW_018171357.1:0-218 GCF_001263595.1 Phalaenopsis equestris
TCGGGTCTTCAATGATCACAACTTATTTTCCCTTAGTAGCAACGGGAACAACAAGCTCGGTAAGTGTCGTGACGACAGTAGTTTTGACCTTCTTATAAGAAAGAAAGTCTTGAAGGCAGTCCAGGTTAAACTCAGTAGACGGCTCCTAAGCCTCTAAAGCGGTGACTTTCAACACGATGAATCGAGCTTTCCTGAGGATGACCTCGAGATCTTCAAAT
>NW_018171358.1:0-218 GCF_001263595.1 Phalaenopsis equestris
AATTCAACACATACATAACATTATAATGTAAACAACTATAACAGTTTTTTCTGTTAACAACAATTTCTTCGTAGGGAAAACAATTAGACTGCATAGCTTAACATAACTAATATTAAAATTTTGAATTTCTATGGCTTGACTTCTGAGTTTAAATTGTAAATTTTGGCATAGTACAGGTTAGCATCAAGTAAAAAGAGAGAGAGAGAGAGAGAGAGAGA
>NW_018171359.1:0-218 GCF_001263595.1 Phalaenopsis equestris
CTTTCCACTTGTCGTCCTTGACCCCACACCACCTCATTGTGGCCCTACCTGTTGCCCTGCTTAGCCTGGCAGGATATTTGGGTTGTGTTGTGTTTCCTTTCCTGTGGTCGAACCTTGATTGCAACTCAGTTGCTTTGCGCAATAAAAATCTATTTTTCCATCGAATTATTTTGTTGACTCTGATATCATTTGGTATCAGAGTTAGTCTAATCCTAATC
>NW_018171360.1:0-218 GCF_001263595.1 Phalaenopsis equestris
TAAAAATGAAAATCACTCATAAAAATGATTCAAGCAAACCCTTAAATTGCTAATTGTTATATGTCGTTTGGTAAATAACTCTTTAAGTGATTCAAGCAAACCTAAGTTTTTCAAGGAAAAACTTAGGCACCCAAAACATATTCATATACATTAAATTTTGAGGTGTATATATGTATATATATGTATAGTGAGAAAAATATGAATGTATTAACTATGTT
>NW_018171361.1:0-218 GCF_001263595.1 Phalaenopsis equestris
TAGAGTTAAGTTCCTAAATCCTTGGTTATATTGGGTAGATTCTAGTCTGTCACCCTAGATTACCCACGTTATCCCTCAGTTGGGGCTAACTTAGCCTCAAGTTCCAAACCCTAGAACAATTAGTTAACATTCTAGTTTGTTACCCTAGAATCACCAATTTTAAACCCGTCAAATCTTATCTCTCTATCTATTTGCACTCACCTTAAGATTACTTTTTC
>NW_018171362.1:0-218 GCF_001263595.1 Phalaenopsis equestris
GTGCATGCAACCAAATATAATAAATCGATGAATTAAAAAAATTTTTGGCTAAAACATTTTCTAACTTCAGACCAATATTACTGTAAAATTCTTCCTTTTCAATTAAAATTATCCATAATTAGAATTCTTTCGAAGGTTAATTGATCAAGTTTCAGAAAAAAATTAAGAAAGAGAAAACTACTAATCCAATCTTTCTACTAAATAATTCTCATTCCTTT
>NW_018171363.1:0-218 GCF_001263595.1 Phalaenopsis equestris
GCATAAAATGTATATAAAAAGTAGGTAATTTTTAGACGTATCATATCTGAGTCTTACATAAGGTATTCAAATCTTTGTGAGCAACTGGGGATATGTGTTAGACACATATGGATCACCGGACTTGTGTAAGTTGTAGGTCTAGATGGAAAGGGTGATGAAGAAATTGCTTATGTGTGCTAAGAAAGGGATACAAAGTGGGATTTGTAATAGTATCTCCT
>NW_018171364.1:0-218 GCF_001263595.1 Phalaenopsis equestris
TAAATACATAAGAATTATGTGATATTTATGTAAATTTCTTTAATAATAACAATCTGCTACTTTTGGAGTTTAGTTTAGATCCTATAAATGAGAGAGAAAAAAATTTAGACCTGATTGATGGCTGAATTCGTATTCAAGTTTTGAAAATTGGAAGGTAAATAACATTGAAAGGTATTAGCATCATATAAATGAGGAATAGGATGATCTGTACCTGTAAC
>NW_018171365.1:0-218 GCF_001263595.1 Phalaenopsis equestris
AAAAATGAGTATTTTGAGCAGCCATTCATTGACAAAATCATTGCTAATGGTTGTTCCGAACCACGGTGAGGGTAGAGTGTTAGAAACCCTAACTTTTTCTGGACTACCGTAGGAAGGTCCTCGTCGATCCAGAAGGTATGAAAAATTGCATATCTTTAGAATAAGGGCCCATAAATCAAAAATAAACATTTTATAGGTTTCAAATTGGGGAGTTTGGT
>NW_018171366.1:0-218 GCF_001263595.1 Phalaenopsis equestris
TATATATATTTAAATTCTATTTTAATTAAAAAAAAATTGATTGACTTGGGATCCAAATTTAAAATTGTAACTAAAATGTACTAACACAAATGACATATGCCTACATCATTAATACTAATTTAAACCAAATTCAATATGGCTTGTAATTGTTAATACATGCTGACAATTATGAATAGAGATATGAGAAGCATCTCACATAGAAACTATTAATTAAGAGT
>NW_018171367.1:0-218 GCF_001263595.1 Phalaenopsis equestris
CCTATAACTTGTTATTTAAGCGAAGAAGAAATTTGTTGATGATGATCTCGGTTGCTCTCTCGAATATGTTCTTCTGTATGTCTATGTCGTGTTGTCCACGGGGCCTGCTCCGAACTTCTCGTTGAAGTGACAGTACTAAAGTCTAAGGTCCAATAAGTTTTACCGTGTACGTTTCAATGTTTTGATTTTGTTGTTATTATTGTTCAAGTGTTTTGGGA
>NW_018171368.1:0-218 GCF_001263595.1 Phalaenopsis equestris
GTTCATGAAGTGATGAACCCCCGAACTTCGTGAAGAAGTTCTTTAGTTTGTTGTATCTTCCTAGACAGATCAGCTGAAACTATAAATTTTTCGGTGGCTGTTGTTGCAGTCCATTCTTCTAAAAGTAAACTTTTCTATCTCAATCCCTTTAAAATTTTGAAACACTTAGAACATCACATCTAAGTAAAGTGATTGCTTTTATCCATTTTGAAACATAA
>NW_018171369.1:0-218 GCF_001263595.1 Phalaenopsis equestris
AATTCAACCTCTGCGTTATCAAAATATCTTCATTTGTCTCCTGTGCATTTACATCTTTCTTCCAAACTTTGACCTCACTATGATGGTGTAGATCATTGTCGTGATGATAAAAAAAAATCTTCAAGCTCATCATCCTTAACCATCATGTCTAGCTTCACTTTAACATCAATGCTGACAAATTTGGTGTAACTTCCAACCCAGACGAGTCCGTTGCTCTT
>NW_018171370.1:0-218 GCF_001263595.1 Phalaenopsis equestris
GCCTCTTTCCTTTCTTCTTACATGAAACTCTAAAACTCATAGCACTTCAAAAAAACAATTTCCTTTACTGTAAATAGAAAAGCATAGTCTTATCATATCAAACCAAATATCTTCAACTTTAGAATTGACCATCAGTATTAAAAACTCTTTTACTAAATTAACCATAAAACTTATTAATAGAAATACAATCATTTAAAGTTAAATCTTAATATCTCAGG
>NW_018171371.1:0-218 GCF_001263595.1 Phalaenopsis equestris
TCCCACATTACTGCTTAATTCTAGTTCCTAAAGAAACTCCTCTTGCTACACTAAAAGGAATCACTTTTCTACCTTTTCTGATGTGGGATTTGGTTCATTCTTGCCCCTCTTTTATCTTAGAAGATAGCCACCCTAGAAGCCTGCAGTGATTGTTCCTTGTTCAGATCTCAAGCTGGACAATTACTCCCCATTCTCTTTAGACTTCTGTTTTTTTTTTT
>NW_018171372.1:0-218 GCF_001263595.1 Phalaenopsis equestris
TTTTTTTTTTCCGATATGAGACAACCGCAGCTCTGGTTTTACGATCACACCTCTGTGTTTGCTCCTCATGTTTCTGAGGTCAGGCCTCGCATGCTAAGGTGACCAACAAATCATGGTTGGACAGCAGTAGAGATTCATGAGGCCTTCATAAATCTTGGTCGTGCAAAGGTTAAACACTTACTTCATGACAAATTTTAATGCTTTACTTAGTCATTCAT
>NW_018171373.1:0-218 GCF_001263595.1 Phalaenopsis equestris
ATTATTTTAATGAAAAATTAAGAAAAATACACTTTAGGCCTTAATTTTTTTTTTAACTTATAAAAATAAATAAAAATATTTTAATGAGTTCCAAAAAATCTGGAAACAAATATGCACACTTTGGACCATTTGAATATTTTTGCAATTTTTTGTTAATTTTATTTATTTTTAATTTAAGATATTGCTTAAAAATGAAGTATTTTCTCAAAAATAATTTT
>NW_018171374.1:0-218 GCF_001263595.1 Phalaenopsis equestris
GTATCTTTCATTTGGGATGTAATTCGTTGTAGTATAAATTTCCATTTTGTTTTAAGTTATTTATTTTGTTTTGTTTAGTTTTAGTTTTATTTTGTTCAATTTTTGTTTAGTTTTTATATGAATTTTCCTTTATTTTCATATATAAAATTTAATTTAATTTTATGATCTGACAGATTATGTCTTTTGATTGTTTTATCTCAGTAGTAGTATGAGCTCTA
>NW_018171375.1:0-218 GCF_001263595.1 Phalaenopsis equestris
GCTGAACGTGTGGTTCTAAAACCAATGTTCTATAGTGCATGGTAAGAATAGCTTTGGTTTTTAGGTCCTATGAACCATGAAATTCTAGAGAGAGAGAGATAGAGAGAGAAATTTCACTGTTCTTTTTGTATTTGTGAATTATATGATGACAACTATGTGTGTAAATATGAAACTTTGGGTGTCAGATGTGTAAATGCATAAGAATTGTGTGCCATGTA
>NW_018171376.1:0-218 GCF_001263595.1 Phalaenopsis equestris
ATATATATGATATATTTAAATATTATACTTTTTTTAATGACACCATTTAGCTCTACCTAATCTTATTCCATCGTCAGATTTTGTCCAAAATAGTATCCTTAACCTAACTCATCGTGGCCGTTGATTTGGACTTTGACGTCAGCATTTTAATTCAACGGCTATCATGAACTATAGCGGAAAGGGACTCCACCTTTGACGTGATACGTGACGATTAGTTT
>NW_018171377.1:0-218 GCF_001263595.1 Phalaenopsis equestris
GTGCAGTATCCCCTCGTATGAAGAAAGAAATTCTAAGGGACGACAGAACTACAAGCCAATCTCCTAAATGAACTGCAACTTTGCCTGCTCGCTTTCCCATTTCATTCCGTTTGGAAAGCAGAGTTGATACCACCATAGTTACTACCGATTCCACCGTTACTAGACCTACGGGCCACGAATCATTCAAGTCACGTCTGGGTCCAAGAATTCTACCAATC
>NW_018171378.1:0-218 GCF_001263595.1 Phalaenopsis equestris
GTGTATAGATAAGCTTAATATTCTATTATGTTTACTCAACTAGCAGAGATGTGGGGGTAGTTAAAAATCCTTACAACTCATGGTAAGGAATGATCCCGATTGTTTATATGCAACAGTATGACAATGACTTTACTTATACTTTTCACTTATATTTCTTTATTTTACAACAGTGCCCAAAACTTAATCTTAAAGAAAATAAGAATTTAACTTTTCAATTT
>NW_018171379.1:0-218 GCF_001263595.1 Phalaenopsis equestris
CCGAACACGAGCTTCTTAATGAGCTGAGCACGAGCCATTCACGAACCACAAGCCTTTTTGAGAACCCTATATAAACACCTTATCTAGTTTAAAATTTAAATTTAAACTTGAATTTGAAAGTAATAGTAGTTGACATTAACTTTATGGAAGATTTACGAACATACCATTATAATTACATATATAAAACCTAAACTTCAATATTTTCATATGTACCACCT
>NW_018171380.1:0-218 GCF_001263595.1 Phalaenopsis equestris
CCTGCACGACCAAAGTCCCTGAGGTGGAATACACATTCCACGATCTGTTCTAGTTTTTACTTGGAGAACACATTCATATGTAACTCCAAACCTTCTAATATATTGACGTGTCTACCTTGTATCTTCTAGAAATACTCAAAATATTGTTTCTACACTTTCTCGACTTTTTTCAATTCTTGTTTTAAAATAATCTGCAACTGTTGGGGTTTAGTGAAAAA
>NW_018171381.1:0-218 GCF_001263595.1 Phalaenopsis equestris
ACAACGAGTGGATCGGCCTAAAAACGTTTAAATAAAAATCAATTGAAACCCAAAACAGTGGCTAAAAGGGGTCCCTCAAACCAATTCTAAACCGCAAGTAAATCAGCACTTAATGGCTACATAAATCTCGCCAAAATAGTGCGAAGATTGCCTCAAAATTAGTCCACCAAACTGCCACAAAAAAGTGATTAAAACAACCCCGCAAATGATGAGTTTAA
>NW_018171382.1:0-218 GCF_001263595.1 Phalaenopsis equestris
TTAACTTTTAAAAAGTAAAATAAATATTTTTATGCATGTATAAGATGATATATGTAAAAATTAAAGTTTAATTATTAGTTATATACTTACATAAGAATTGAGTCTAATTTTTAAAATAAGAATAATGTCACATATGATTATCAATCCGCCAATGCAAACAAGGACCAAAAAATTGTTATATAAATCAAGTTCGACTTATTGCCTTTTCTTCTCCATTA
>NW_018171383.1:0-218 GCF_001263595.1 Phalaenopsis equestris
TAAATTATGTTCAGGAAGAATATGAAATTTTAGATGCTACTGAAAATAGTAGACCTATGATTCCATTTGTCAAAAAACCTCATGAACTTGAGATGAAAGTCTTACCTGCTCATTTAAATTATGTATATTTGGGAAACTCATCTACTTTAACTATTATTATATCCTCAAATTTGACTAATGAAAAAGAAGGAAAATTATTAGAAACATTAAAGAATCAT
>NW_018171384.1:0-218 GCF_001263595.1 Phalaenopsis equestris
TTTTGGGGGTTCCAAATTCTGAGGATGATTCTATTAAGCGAATCATAATAATTTCAGATGTCCTTCGAGATTCTAAAAGGCTATTGAAAAAGGTTTCATGTATTACCCTATACATTTTCATAGTCCCTAAAGTTATTTTGTGTTTATTTTGATCTTATTATGTTTACTACGGAGTTCATCTAAGTAATACCCTTATGCTCAGTGAATGATAATTTTTT
>NW_018171385.1:0-218 GCF_001263595.1 Phalaenopsis equestris
GTTTGAGAGGGCCTTCTAGATGTGGGTTGTGTCTTTAAGAGGAAGAATCTATCACTCATCTGTTCTTTGAATGTAACTTTGATAAGAAAGTTTGGAACTTGCTAACGCACTACTTGGATGTTGAAACCTTTCATCTTACTCGGGATAAACTCATTAATTATTGGCAGAGCTAGCATCAAATTGATTGTGGCACTATACCTTTCATTGTAGCATGGTTT
>NW_018171386.1:0-218 GCF_001263595.1 Phalaenopsis equestris
AAAAAAAATCCTATTAAGCTAATGAAAATCATTGTAGAAATATCACCACCACCATTTCCTCAAAGATTGGAGCAGAAATATAGAGGTAATCAAATTTCAAAATTTTTGGAAAGTTTGAGGAAACTAACGATAAATATTTCATTTGTTAAAGCTTTGGAACAAATACCAAGTTATGTGAAGTTTATGAAGTATATACTTAATAAGAAAATGAAGTTTGT
>NW_018171387.1:0-218 GCF_001263595.1 Phalaenopsis equestris
CAAAATATATATACAACAAAAACCCAACGTGGTGCTTTCACTCTTAGTATATCAATATGATTACTAAACCAGATTAAAAAGGAAAGAAATTCTTTTCCTCATAAAATCTATTTTTATTCTTTTCAAAATAAATTTCAAATATTTTTCTTCTATCATTTTATGTGGTATAACTGCGATACCAACTTTTAAATGATTCATATTTTGGTTCTAGATAATCA
>NW_018171388.1:0-218 GCF_001263595.1 Phalaenopsis equestris
ATAATTTGTTGAATTTATGCTCCAATCATATCAAAAAAATTAACACACGGATCAAGGCTTTACATATGATCTTCGAATAGCAAAGAACTTAAAGCACACGGATTGAGACTTTATATTGTTACATCTATCTATTTATAACCCTTGGAGTGTAGTTTTGTGTATTTTCCTAAAACATTGTCCATTCCTATTAATCCCCAAAATAAACTCCCCTCTAAACC
>NW_018171389.1:0-218 GCF_001263595.1 Phalaenopsis equestris
AAAGAGTTGTAATATGCATCTGTACAGTGGAATCATTTCAATTGGCTATGTCCCATGATTTCTCACTTTTGGGCTTTCTACCTAAAAACCCTTGTTATCCTCCTTATTAGTTTTGTTTTATCTATGTGTGTTGAATTTTAGTACAACCGAACGAATTCCATACATACCATAAAATTCTAATGCATTTACATATCTAACACTTAAAGTTTGATATTTAT
>NW_018171390.1:0-218 GCF_001263595.1 Phalaenopsis equestris
CTATATATATACATACATACATATATATCTATATAAGTACATACATATATAGATACATAAATACATGTATATATACATACATCTATATAAACACACACACGCGCGCGCGCACACACGCACGCACACACGTTTGTTGGTCTGTTGTATTTCTTCTAATACCAAAGCAAAAATGCATGTAAATGATTTTTTTTTTAAGTTACATACATGACACACAATAT
>NW_018171391.1:0-218 GCF_001263595.1 Phalaenopsis equestris
ACACTTCAATAACCCTGAAATAACCATATAACACACGTGGCGACATATTATTGGAGTCCGCATATAGAGCTACGTGAAAAGTCCGGAAAAAAAATTTTCTCATCGAGATGAGCTCGAGCTAGCTCATGAATCAGCTTGACTCAATTACACCCCTCAATAAAACTCTTAACAATTGTTCATTCAAAGCAATGGTGGTCATGAGAGAGTGTGTGTGTGTG
>NW_018171392.1:0-218 GCF_001263595.1 Phalaenopsis equestris
TGATCTTCTCAACATACTATGCCTGAGAAACCTTAATGTACCTGCTCTCCTGTCTCTGTTGATTTTCATCTCGAGGATCTTTCTGGTTCGACTTAAATCCTTTATCTCGAACTCACTTGATAATTACTCCTTCAGGTCTCTGATTTTCCTCGTATCTTCCCCTGTAATCAACATATTATCCACATACAAAAGGAGCAAGATATAACAATTATTAAAGT
>NW_018171393.1:0-218 GCF_001263595.1 Phalaenopsis equestris
ATAGCACAGAGAAAAGTCTCTCAAATTTATAAAATAAATAAAATTGAAAATCCAAAATCTTAATACAAATCATATAAGAATCATATAGAACAAACGCTCGAATGTGCTGGTGCAGGCAGACGACCAAACAGGGATGGGAGTTGCATGGCTGACTTGGGCAGAGAAGGTCGCGACGAGTATATGAGTAGCTGGGGTTGAACTGATTGGAGGTTGTGGCT
>NW_018171394.1:0-218 GCF_001263595.1 Phalaenopsis equestris
AAATGTTTAAGTTTATATGTTGAATATTTAAATGCATAGAAATTGAATGGTTTTGTATGTAAAAACCTTTCTTATGCATTTACATATTTAGGGCCTAAAATTTACATTCTTACACATTTTTCATGTACATAAAATTTTGTATATTTAAAATTTGATGTCAAATATGTAAATTCATCATAATTAAGGAAAAAAATATTACATCAGGACTCCGCACGTAG
>NW_018171395.1:0-218 GCF_001263595.1 Phalaenopsis equestris
ATGCATTTGAATTATTTAACAAAGTACATCTCATGTCCATTAGTGTTACCTAAACAATTTATCAAAATTATACTCTTTGCATGCAATAGAACTTCTATCATTTACATTAACAATCAATGACATCCTATATCAATGTTCGTTTGATTATATATGATATGCATATGATCGCCCTATTTTAATTCTAAACAAGCCAACAAATACTTTGGCAATTTACCCCC
>NW_018171396.1:0-218 GCF_001263595.1 Phalaenopsis equestris
TATTCTGAAATCCTGAAATTTTCCGCTACCAAATTTGCAATACTTTTGCTAGCGAACAGAAGATGGTTCCTTTTTCAAAGCCTAAAATCAAAATACTTTTGAAATATTTTAAGCTCCAAACAACTTCAAAATTTGTAAGAATTTCTTGGTTATCTCTTAAGTCGAATGAGATATTTTGAAATGTGAGTCCACTCTTAAGACTTAGATGAGTACCATTT
>NW_018171397.1:0-218 GCF_001263595.1 Phalaenopsis equestris
TAAGGGAAATTGTCGGTCAACATAAAAATGGTTTCGCAGACTAAAATGGATGTCATAAATGCTTTATTTTATTTAATCAAGCCTCACTAGTAAGTTATATGTCTATTCCATGGGATAGAAGCTTTACTTGCAGTGTTTTGCTCGTTTATTTAAACTATTTTCTATATGATATTGGTCTGGTCTCATGTTGTTTTTTTTTAAATTAAAATATTACTTTC
>NW_018171398.1:0-218 GCF_001263595.1 Phalaenopsis equestris
TGGGTCTAAAAATGCATATAATTTCAGTGTATCAGTGTGTGAGTGATTTCTTTTTTTTAGTTTTCATTTTCTACCATGTTATGTTCCTTTCCTTTTTCTATTATTATTAATGCATGTGTAACACCAAAAATAAGTTATGGGGGAAGAGATACTTGTAAAATTGTGCCTTAAAGTATGATTAGATATCTACATTTTAAAATTTCATTTGAAGTGATGGT
>NW_018171399.1:0-218 GCF_001263595.1 Phalaenopsis equestris
AGAGCTTTTATACCTCATTTTGAAACCTCTCTTCAACTGAACATCCATCAGAAGCTCTCACAAGCAGAAACAGCTTCTTCACAGAGGGCTGCACCCTCAGCACCTTCTCCACAAAAACTTCCAAAATCCACCCAAAATACATAATTAATTACAAAATCATCACAAAAATTGCATAAAAACCCCTCTTTTTCTAATAAAAAATTACAAAAAAAAAAAAA
>NW_018171400.1:0-218 GCF_001263595.1 Phalaenopsis equestris
CCAATCCCAATCCCGCCTCCCGCTCGATCAGGAAGAGCCGCCCCCGCTTTGTCCTGAATCGTCGTGACAGCTCTCGCTCGCCTCTTCCGTAAGCAAGACCTGTTCCCGCCTCCGCTTGCTCCCGCACGAGCGAAGCGAAGTTTCGCTTCATTCGATCGCAAATAGTCGCGACGTCTCCCGATTCCTTCTCGCGATAAAAGGCTTCGAACGGCTCCTTT
>NW_018171401.1:0-218 GCF_001263595.1 Phalaenopsis equestris
AGACTGGAACCACATGAATTATTTTATTTTGAAAATGAAATAATAGAAACTTTCCCTAATGAACAAATTTATAATATTAAGGAAAGGAATTTATCGTGGTATGCTGATATTGTGAACCATATTGTGAGTAATGTTTTACCATCTAAATTAACAATGCAATAATAGAAGAAATTTATATATGAAGCCAAATTTTACTTTTGGGATGAACCATACTTATA
>NW_018171402.1:0-218 GCF_001263595.1 Phalaenopsis equestris
TTTTTTTTAATGTATCACGTTAATTTAATTATTATAAATATTTTTTAATTTTATAGATATTGAAGGATATTCGGGGATATTTATATCACCCAATTATAATTTATTTAAAAATGTTAGATCTAAATTTTCATATTTACATTCAAAATGCTCTAATTTTTTATATTTTATTAAAAATATAACTATCACTAATTTTAAATCCATATTTCAAACATAATATT
>NW_018171403.1:0-218 GCF_001263595.1 Phalaenopsis equestris
GCAATAGTCTTTTCTCACCAACATCCTTTAAATTGCAATTAAATTTTTTAATAGCCCGATGTACTTTATGCTCAAGTTCAACTAATAAATGACAATGTTTTCCTAATATTCACTTGTATGGGGACAGGAAGAATTCAGGATTCAAATTGGGGCAATTGAGTGGAGCATATGGCAATTGAGTGGATCATAGGGTCAAAATTGGGGGTTTAATTTGGATC
>NW_018171404.1:0-218 GCF_001263595.1 Phalaenopsis equestris
GTATCAACATAGGAATATATATATTTTAATGTTCCTCACGTCCTCTATATTGTTGTAATACATACACAACCATCAATACATAAATGAAATCAATTTTTCCTCCATCTCATCTCACCTCCTCTCCTTCCATTTCTAACGGAATCACTTCAGTGATCAATTGGGTACCTTTAAATGCTTTCATAGGGTCTAGTCCCATGGACACGATTATCCCTGATATA
>NW_018171405.1:0-218 GCF_001263595.1 Phalaenopsis equestris
ATTCTTTTTATTTTAAAAGATAGTAGATCCACCTCGTTGTATCTCATGATACCCAGGGCGTTTCCTAGCTTATCTTCAACAAAGTTATAGCAGCAACCACATTGAAGGGTTATCCTACCTTTCTCATACATCCATTTTTGAAAGCTCTGAGTAGGACTTTTCCATTAATAGACTGGCTTGACTTCTATCTCTCAAGTCAAATATGCAGTCAAGAATTC
>NW_018171406.1:0-218 GCF_001263595.1 Phalaenopsis equestris
GTCAACTGTAACCAGAGAACCAAAAGAATATTTTTATTTTGGGATTAAGAGTCTTACAGTGGAACGTACCTCTCTTGTTAATTACATACTGGGGGATCCCCATGAATACTATTGATAAAAAGAGTTTCGTTTCTATTATCATGAATTTGGAGAATATGTCATCAGAAGATGGTTATTTTGTATGGGAATGCTCTGATGCTTTCGAAACTCTTGCTAAG
>NW_018171407.1:0-218 GCF_001263595.1 Phalaenopsis equestris
AGTTGAGTCCAGAGAGCTCCTAGATGAAGCCTTGGTCCATGGTCAAATGTTTAGGAATGAAATTGATCGAGGTTGATTTGGGGTGTTGATCAAAGTTTATGCTAGAGTGGTCTACTGATGGGTCTTTTAAGGGGGATCTTCTTCTCTCACGCAGAGTATGGTGTTGGTGCAATTAATTTGACATTGGTGGAGTCTAGAGGGATGTCCTATTTTGGGCT
>NW_018171408.1:0-218 GCF_001263595.1 Phalaenopsis equestris
AAAAATAATAATAATATTACATAAATTGCGGGGCACATTTGACTCGGCATCGATATAATATATATATATATATTATATATTCTGACACACATATACATATATACATTCTATAGTTTATGCGCGCGCGCATATTTTGTAGCTTATAGTATTCAGAACATGTACTTGAGCATTTATTTTATTGTGTATAAAATAATTTAAGTGGAATTTATTTTAGAAAA
>NW_018171409.1:0-218 GCF_001263595.1 Phalaenopsis equestris
AGCTGTTAAGAATTGTGCATTCCATGGACCAATCTACCTGGATTCATACACAATGGGTTAAAAAGATTAATAGTATTAGCTTTGAACTCAACTTACAGTGCTCTTTCAACAATAGAGAGGGCAACAAACCTGCAAATTGGCTAGCTAGACATGAACTTCACTCGCAATCAATTTTTGTGTCTGTTAAGCCACCTCCTCCTCTGGATTTCCTGCTCAAA
>NW_018171410.1:0-218 GCF_001263595.1 Phalaenopsis equestris
AAAAAAATCAACATAGTACAACTTATACAGTATGATTTTTTTCGCTGATGTCTTGAAGGAAAGACCGTGATCTAGGTGTCAAGTGTTGGTACAACGTCTATCCCTGATGCCTGGGTGAAAGGATTGAGTCACAAGTGTCAGACGAAGCTTTTAATAAAGGATTGACAGATACTCTTATTAGTCTCCCAGTAATAGTGCTCGCACAGGTGAGCTAGACT
>NW_018171411.1:0-218 GCF_001263595.1 Phalaenopsis equestris
ATTATAAAAAGATCAACAAAATGTTAGTAAAATAATCACAAATACATAAACACGGGGATACAAAGATATTCTAGTTAATTCTAAGATTCTTGAATTTGTATACTTGAATTTGTTGTCTCTAACGATTTCAAACAACTTAATAGGTATGTACTCCTCTACAGCTGGTTCAGATCCTGCTTCTATAGCCTTGACTTCCTCAACCAACTTGGTGTATGACC
>NW_018171412.1:0-218 GCF_001263595.1 Phalaenopsis equestris
TAACTGATAAAATTCATTAATTCTTCATGGAGTAACATCTACCATTTTCCCACGAATAAAAATGTATTCTTTAGAAGTTTCCTTCAAGTTGGCATAGAACTCCAGCCTCAACACTAAAGTAACAAAAATTTTCCCACTACCGAGCAACAATTAATCTTTCGACTTCTCCGCCCAGATTTTTAGATGCTCGATCCGGAATTACTTTCTTAGTTGCAAGC
>NW_018171413.1:0-218 GCF_001263595.1 Phalaenopsis equestris
AAATAGAAAGCTGAACTCAGCTTAGTTTGTTAGTATTTTTTGCTTTATGTGGGAGAGGGGGGTTCAAATCCTGCCTAAAACAGAATAAATATTATTTTATAAAGAAATTTGAAGAAATTTAAGAATTTGAAAAGGCAAAAGAGAAAGAATAAAAATTGAAAAATATATTTTTTTTGGAATATGAAAAATTTTTATTCATTATTATTTATGAGCATTTA
>NW_018171414.1:0-218 GCF_001263595.1 Phalaenopsis equestris
CAAAAGGGTGACTTAACTTTGGAAATTAGGGTTCAGCATGCTAGAAGTGCTCTATGACTTTGGAAAAACTAGAGAACATTCCCAATCATAGAGAGAGAAAACCCCCAAAATTTCATTTTATGGTGATTAATATTTAAGTGATTAATATTTAAGTAATTAAGATTTAATGACGGTTTAGGGTATTTAATTAATTGAAAAATAAATATAAGTTAAATAAT
>NW_018171415.1:0-218 GCF_001263595.1 Phalaenopsis equestris
CGTCGATTCACTCGCCTCCCTTATGGACGACGAAGAAGACGACGCACCTTCCTATTCTCACCTCTCCCCCTCCTCCTCACCACCATCTCCGCCCATCTCCATAGCCCATTCCTCCGCCGCTGTTCCGCCGCCCAGCATCCACCCCTCCGGTTCCGTTACCGTCGCCACTCTCGGCCCCCACCACCAAAACCTAACCCTAGCCCTTCCAATTCAATCCC
>NW_018171416.1:0-218 GCF_001263595.1 Phalaenopsis equestris
ACATGAAAAAAAATATTGATATTGAAGTATCTTAAATGGTATGTTTTTAGATCGTGCTCTATGACGGTTGCACAGATATTAAACGATATTTGTATGCTATTGATATAGTAAGATTTATTGAATAGCATGTTAACTGTTTATATCTTAAACTTCCATTTCATTAAGTTTTAAATGTTGTTGAATGGACTATCTTAAATAGATGTAATTAAACTAAATTA
>NW_018171417.1:0-218 GCF_001263595.1 Phalaenopsis equestris
AATGTAAATAAATCTTTTTCTTTAAGTTGATTGAAATGAAGACAATTTTTTATTAGGCATTTCTACAAGCTTCTCCTCACTTATTTTTCATTTTGTTTTTTTTAATATATACGTGAGGATTACTATATTTGAAAAGCTTTTAATGACTTTAAACTTCACTATCCTCTTCCTAAAGTTAAAATGCTATCACATTTCTTCACTTAATAATGTGTATTTGT
>NW_018171418.1:0-218 GCF_001263595.1 Phalaenopsis equestris
TATATCAATTGTAATCACAAAAAATTAAATGTTTTTATTGATATGTAAATTTAGGGTCTGTTAGGGCAGCTGAGTTTAATGAAAAATCTGTCGATAAGTTGATTAAAAGTAATTTGTCGATAAGCTAGGTGCAGTGGCTACTGCAAATTTTTATTTTTTTGAAAAAGGCAGACCGCAGCCAGTAAGCTGCCACCGCACCTAGAAAGATGCGGTGTGAA
>NW_018171419.1:0-218 GCF_001263595.1 Phalaenopsis equestris
ATCCTTATTGTCTATATTGACGATATTGTTCTCACAGGTGGCAATCTATCAACATTGGAGTCTCCGAAAGACATGCTTGCTACTTCCTTTGAAATGAAGAACCTAGGATCTCTCAGATACTTTTTAGGCATGGAAGTTGTCCAATCATCTCAGGGTATTTGCTTGTTTAAACGAAAATATGTGAATGACCTTTTGACAAATAATAATCTTCTCCTGTG
>NW_018171420.1:0-218 GCF_001263595.1 Phalaenopsis equestris
AAAAATTGGCTCCACTTGAATCAACTTAAGGAAAAAACTTTAATACATTTTTAAACTTATATTGGATTATTAATAGCGTTATTAGTAAACTTTTCCCAATGTTTTTTTCATATAAATATTGTAAATGTCCTTGATATGATAAATTGCAATTATTCTTGATATAAATAGAGATTTACAATTCTAAAAATTGACTAATAAGTACTCTTAGACTTAGAATT
>NW_018171421.1:0-218 GCF_001263595.1 Phalaenopsis equestris
CATTCGTCATAATGAAAGTTGTCGCTCGGGAAGGTTAAGAGCCTACCATTGAATTTAACATAACTTGTCCCTAGGATTTCCCTTTATGCAAGAAGGTGAATATTGCTGCTCCCTCAACACCTGCCAAGTCTGTTTTCCCCTTTTCTGACAAAGGAAAGGAGGTCATGATTGTGGAAACTACTATTGAAGGATTTACCATCCCACCATCGGTATTTGAA
>NW_018171422.1:0-218 GCF_001263595.1 Phalaenopsis equestris
ACCAGACTTGTGTAAGTCTGAGGTCTAGGTAGCTATGGCAATGATGATAATGCTAATGTATGCTAAATGAGGGACACGACGTGAGATTTAGAATAGTATCTCCTAACTCAAATACCATAAATAAGAAAAATGGATAAGAACCGATGATATGATTCAATGACTCTTGAGGACATTATTGCCCTCGATACTCTTAGGTTGCTTATAGTCTTAGCTTGATC
>NW_018171423.1:0-218 GCF_001263595.1 Phalaenopsis equestris
AGAGATGCCTCCATGAAAGCATCTTTTTGCTTGCACTACTAGCCTTGTTCTCTCCTTCATTTGAAGCTAAATTTAAATGTTGTAATTGTAGCTTAAATATTGTAGTCGGATTGTTATTATCCCATTTATATATAAAAATTATGATAATTACTAAAAAATGAGCTTTTGATAGTGTACTATTTGTTTTCATCAATAACAATACAAATTACAGGTTTAAT
>NW_018171424.1:0-218 GCF_001263595.1 Phalaenopsis equestris
TTAAATAATTATTTGATTTAGAAAGTAGTAAAAAGTTTCAATTCATGAGAAAATATTATAGGTCCCCTAGGTCAAAGAAACACTTACACAAAATTCAATAATTTTTTGAATTAAATCTCTATCATAATTTTTTGATTATGAATCAATTTTTATGATTTAAGTAAATTTAAAATAATGTTTTAGTTACAATTTTGTATTTTTATGATATTTTTATTTTA
>NW_018171425.1:0-218 GCF_001263595.1 Phalaenopsis equestris
TTTGAATGTTTTTTATTTTAATATTTCTTTAACAAGTCGAGTTGGGGCTAGTTTGAGCTTGCCTTGTTAGCTCATCGAGCTCAACTCCTCCGCCACTTATTGAGTCGCGTCCGAGCTGGCTCATAAGTCGGCTTGGCTTAGTTACACCTCTATCGAAGTCTTTTGCACCTCAATTTTCAATGAGGGTCACCATTTTCTTGCTTGTTTTAATTATAATT
>NW_018171426.1:0-218 GCF_001263595.1 Phalaenopsis equestris
TTTTTTTTTAAGAAGACAAATTATAGTTTTCTAGCAGTCACTATAGGTCGTTAGATATGATAAGAAAACAAGACTTTCAACAGCAGCTTTTTGAAAATGCATATAAAACGCAATTTTGCCAAACAAGAAAAGCTACGTTGCGGCACCACACTGCCACTGCACCCCAAACACACCCGTAATAAAAGAGTAACGTGTGTAGCCAATGAAATCACGTCACG
>NW_018171427.1:0-218 GCF_001263595.1 Phalaenopsis equestris
TCTCTCTCTCTTCCTTCCCAATCCTATTTCGATGACTTCATAATTTTCTGATTATCTCCGATCATCTCTACAGGGAAACTACACATTTACAGTCGGCTACCACGAGCTTTCGGGAACGAAAGTGGCTCTCAAGAAGCCTTTGCTAGTGCTTAGGAAGAAGAAGGTTGAAGCTGCGTGCGAGTCGGATTATGCTGATCCTTCGGGGGTAGAATTGGAAG
>NW_018171428.1:0-218 GCF_001263595.1 Phalaenopsis equestris
CAAACTCTAAGTCTAAGAGTACTTAATAATCAAATCCAACATTTCTAAGTCTTTATTTATTTTAAGAAGAATTGTAATTTTTCATATAAAAAATACTTATAATATTCATATGAAAAATAACTTCACGAAAACTTTAGTAACAATGATGCTAATACTCTAATATAAGTTAAGAAAATGTAATAGAGTCTTTTTCTTAAGTTGATTCAAGTGAAGCCAAT
>NW_018171429.1:0-218 GCF_001263595.1 Phalaenopsis equestris
TATCATTCCACTAATTTGTTTGGACGACTACCATAAGAACTATAGAGATGTCACTTAAACTAGCAATAATTCATATTTTTTATGTAAATCCACTGCAATAAAGCGCGTCACTCCATTTTTAGGTTTTGTACGAAACTTGTAAGGAAAATTTACATGTACATACATATCACTAAGCATATGTATGTACATATATAGCAACGAAAGGTCACTACCACAAC
>NW_018171430.1:0-218 GCF_001263595.1 Phalaenopsis equestris
TGTCTAATATATGTAAGACTTAAATAGGTTTATAATTATTTAAGCCTAATTTAAGTAAGGCTTAAGAGATTCATTAAGTCTAGCAAGGGTTAGACTTAATTAGGGTTTGAAGTTTCTGTCAGCCAAATTAAAAAATGCTTAAAGGATTAATTAGATCTAATAGGGATTAGGCGTAGCAAGAGTTTAAAATGTGATTTAGCCAAATTTGAATGATGCTT
>NW_018171431.1:0-218 GCF_001263595.1 Phalaenopsis equestris
AATTTTTAGCATTGAATTAAAAATATCACTATTATTTATTTTTAAAACTGAAATACACATTTTCATGTATAAGCTTATAACACTTAAATCTTATAAATGTAAATATGAAAATTTAGACGTCAATTTGGAATAAATTAATACACGATACTGTAAATATTGAATAGATGCATTTAGTCATCCCACATAGCAATGTTTTGAGAGCTATGTATGTAATTGCC
>NW_018171432.1:0-218 GCF_001263595.1 Phalaenopsis equestris
CGCTCGGTTACTTGTGAGCTGAAAACGAGTTGTTCATGAACAATGAATCATTTTGACAACTCTAGTCATGCAACTATATGAAGCTATTGGTAGGAGTGAGATTTAAATATTTTATTTATTTTAAAACATTATTTAAATACAATTATTATATTTTTATTCTATTTTTTTATAAATATTTTTAAATGATTATAAATCTTTGTAGCATTGTAGACAATTAA
>NW_018171433.1:0-218 GCF_001263595.1 Phalaenopsis equestris
CACCAGACATAATATAGCCCAAAAAGCTTACCTGTGCTATCAGGAAGTGACAATTTTTTTGGGTAGATATGTAGTTTCTCCGATCGCAAAACCTCGAATACCGTCCTCCGGTGCTGCAAGTGTTCCTTGTCGGATTTGCTGTATACAAGGATATCATCGAAGTACACCACTAAGAACTTCCCGATGTGAGCCCGATGCACTTGATTCATTAATCTCAT
>NW_018171434.1:0-218 GCF_001263595.1 Phalaenopsis equestris
TTTTTTTTTTTCTAAATTGCAACATGCATATATTTATTAGAATTTTCTCCTTACTTCATGAATCATTTTGTACTCAACAATTCTCACTTAAACCTAACTTAACCTTTTATATATATATATATATATTAAATTATTTAATTTAGATTAAATTGAGCTTTTGATTAAGAGAACCCTAATCCAATACCTAATAATTTTAAGAAAATTCTTAATGTAAAAAA
>NW_018171435.1:0-218 GCF_001263595.1 Phalaenopsis equestris
ACTGAAATGGAATGCAAAAAATATGTGGATGGAATTAAAATTCATGCACCGACGCAGAAATTTCATGGATGCCAAAAACAGAGATAAACTGAAGAAAATATGTGGACAAAAATAGTATCCATGCACCAACCTAGAAATTTAATGGGTGCAGAAAATAAGAATGGAATGCAAAAATAGGAATGAAATGCAAAAAATTTGTGGATGGAATCAAAATCCAT
>NW_018171436.1:0-218 GCF_001263595.1 Phalaenopsis equestris
AAGTTAAAACCTTATTGTCTGATCCAGAAGTTTCAGACCTCTCATCTCTTTTTTTTTTCCTATTAAGTGACCGGTTTCTATTTTTTTTTTAGTACGGGTTAAGTGACCGGCTTCTATTTTTTTTCCTTTTAAGTGACCTCTCATCTCTCATCCACACAAATTTTCTTACCCTTACGATCAACCTCTTCCTCCATTTCCTCAAAATTAAATTTCTCTAT
>NW_018171437.1:0-218 GCF_001263595.1 Phalaenopsis equestris
TTAAAGCTCATTGGAGGGACATTGATCACCCAAGCTCCTTAGTCAAACTTTGTTTCCTGCATAAAAAAGTTGGGAAGGCCCTAAATAATTGAAATTGGAACACTTTTAGTAATGTGTTGGCTAGGGTAGAACATGCTGAAAGGGAACTGGTTGAATTATAAACTACTTTTGTCAATGGGCTGGTAGATGAAGTTTCACTTCTGAAAGCAAATGAAAAA
>NW_018171438.1:0-218 GCF_001263595.1 Phalaenopsis equestris
ATGGAATATGATGCTCAAACATTAGTTGAAATAAACAACCCATGTTTGAGCTGGAAATTTTGGATCAAATTTCTTTCGTGTCAGCCACAATTAAGCTCGAAGTCAGAACATTAACATCCTATTGAGGTTGTTAAGATTGTCGAAGATTGATAATCTTTCTTATATTTTTTTTTGAATTTTTTAATCTAATATTGTCTGTCACCATAGCTACACCAAAC
>NW_018171439.1:0-218 GCF_001263595.1 Phalaenopsis equestris
TTTTTTTTTTACATTGACACATTCAATCACTTTGTGTTCATGCATGCTACAGGTATTTGTGGGAATGTCCTTGAGGACTTACTTAGATGCTGCTTTCAGAGATGGAAAGGCTCCAATGGATCCTTCAACTTTAGTATGTTATGCATACTGTTATTATATTTTGCACAAGTTCATCGTAAATATTAACACAAAATATGAAAACTTTGTAAATTCTAGTT
>NW_018171440.1:0-218 GCF_001263595.1 Phalaenopsis equestris
AAATTTGTTGATAATTTTTCTGACAATTTTATTGATATAAAATAATTTCAGCAATTTTTAGGTGTTTTAAAATATGTTGCTTACTTTTATAAAAATCTAGCTTTAGACGTCACACATCTTTTTGATTGACTTAAAAATAAGTCCTTCAGCTTGGTCCCCTATTCATACTATTACAGTTAAAAAATTTAAAGCTAAAGTTAAAAATTTACTTTGTATTC
>NW_018171441.1:0-218 GCF_001263595.1 Phalaenopsis equestris
TATATAATTTTTAGATTTTTTGACTAAAATTTGCGAAGAGGAAAAAATTTGGAGCTAAAATAGAAAATTTTTTGAGTTTGGCACATCATACGCTAGATTGGCGCATGATGCGTGGTTTAACAGAGCCTTAGAGCATTAAATGCCAGATTTGGTGCTTGATGCGCTAGAGACGATTTTTTACATATTAAGGCAGTTTGAGACAAATTTTGGCAAATTTT
>NW_018171442.1:0-218 GCF_001263595.1 Phalaenopsis equestris
GTCTTTAGGGAGAGACTAAGATGAATTGAAAACTCTTGATAATGGAGTTTCATGAGACAAGAAGGTAGTGTTTTATGGTGACCCTAGTTTGTGCAAGACCATGGTGACACTCAAGACAATGGTTAAGTCGATTCAAGATGATATAGGGTTGAGATTCTTAATCGAGTTACATAGCTAAGAGAAATTATAAAAGAGTTGGGAGGGGCCCTGGATCGGTT
>NW_018171443.1:0-218 GCF_001263595.1 Phalaenopsis equestris
TTTTACATCTCAAACACCTAAACTCTAATATTTACGAATTGGCCACCGAAATCTATATATTACTCATATTTGCCACTCTCCGTTAACTTCGTTCAATGGCCTCCGTTGTCTCGTTCGCCTAGGTCGCTTGTTCACCATTAAACTCTGGAAGAATCGCGGGCTATGTACCCTTCTTGCTATCCTATCCCGATATTTTAACAATGTACTTCGCGAATCCT
>NW_018171444.1:0-218 GCF_001263595.1 Phalaenopsis equestris
TATTGAATGAATATGATTTCTCTTTTATGTCTTCTCTATACGGATATTACCTTTAGATAACATTATAGTTCATTTGTGAACTAATTCAAGTCGTAGGTCCAATAAATATGTAAATTTAGTTGTATCTTAGTCAGAGCATGATCAATCCAACCTTATTCGCACGGGTCAGTATTGTCGAATCTCACTCTAATAAATGACTCTAAACAGGTTAAAAGTCA
>NW_018171445.1:0-218 GCF_001263595.1 Phalaenopsis equestris
AAAGATTTTCAAAAAGAAGTATTACTTTATAATATAAGATTGAAACTATTTCTTCAAAAACTTAAGTTTAGGTGGTCAGGGTCAATTATTATAATAAAAGTCTATCCTTATGGTGTCGTGGATATTAAAGATCTAAGAACTAAAATAATTATTAAAGTAAACGGATACAGGTTGAAACCTTACATTTATGGAAACAAGCCTTATAATGATGTAGCCCT
>NW_018171446.1:0-218 GCF_001263595.1 Phalaenopsis equestris
CATAACGAGAACACAAAAACATAAATGGAACGCCTGGAAGCTCTTGAACAGTAGCCCCAGAACCCCTCACAGGAAAAGAACAATTTTACGCCACTAACATAAAGCATTGATACGAACCGTTTTAATGTGCAGTGTACACAAAATTTAAATTTATACGGAGACGGCACAATTTGTGGTCTTATTTTTAGAAGTTATGCTTCAACTGCCCACTTACAAGT
>NW_018171447.1:0-218 GCF_001263595.1 Phalaenopsis equestris
TCCTCTCTCCACCTTCTGTTGTAGTCCCGACCACTGTCTGGAGTTGAATCGTCAACCGACCACGTCGTTATCTCGTTACATGAAAAGAGTAAAGGAAAGAGAACCATGCCTCATGCGGCATATCCTAGGGTACTATATAAACATGCCAAAAATGTAGTAACTAAAAACATAAGTACAGACGAATGTGTATAGTATAGTGCAGTAAAGAAAGAAGAAGA
>NW_018171448.1:0-218 GCF_001263595.1 Phalaenopsis equestris
GCAAAAGAGGCAAAGGGGTGGTGTGTCCTAGATGTCACGTGAAGGAGGGGGGACTACAATGGAGCTCTGGATGGGAGGCGGCGTTACATTAGGGGCTCACCAAAGGGAGAAATACCGGTAGGGAGGACCAGCGGCAAAGTCCGCACGCATGAGATGCAACGTGAGATAGGACCTCGATCATGAGATGAGGTTGGGCTGAGCACAAGCCTGAGGGAGAG
>NW_018171449.1:0-218 GCF_001263595.1 Phalaenopsis equestris
TTATCAGCAGGTTATTCAATAAGCTGCAGCTGCCCAGACAGATTCTAATTTTTTTTATTTCCTACTTCAAAAATTCACATTAGCATGTTTAAAATAAACATAGTAACACTAAATGTTTATATTAATTGTTCATTTAATAGCTTGTTTAAAGGCTTATTTGTGGCTATTCGTTTGCTAAGTTAATGGGATAAACACCAACAAAGATTTGTCCATTTGTG
>NW_018171450.1:0-218 GCF_001263595.1 Phalaenopsis equestris
TGTGCATCAACTTTAGGGATTTAAATAAAGCATGTCCAAATGATGACTTTCCACTCCCGATACCAGAATTAACGGTGGACATCACATTGACACACGAGATCTTCTCTTTCATCGATGGATTGTCAGGTTATAAGCAGATCAACATGGCTCCAGAAGATGTTGCACTTATAGCCTTCAGTACACCAATCAGGATCTTTTGCTACACAGTGATGCCATTT
>NW_018171451.1:0-218 GCF_001263595.1 Phalaenopsis equestris
CCCCGCATCAGGTAGACTTCTGCAAACCAGTTTAAAGAGAGGCATGTTGAATAATTGATTACAGGTAAAAAAGAAAAGTCCCACTGATGACAATAAACAAAGCGTACTTAAAAACTAGGAGCTAGCAGACAAGAATTCTAGCACTACTTCAGGAAAAAATAGCAACTGGTGGAAAATTATGAGTTGCAAACAGCAAAAGGAATTCCAAGACCACTTTA
>NW_018171452.1:0-218 GCF_001263595.1 Phalaenopsis equestris
CTAAGTCAACCTAAACCTTAGGTTCAACCCAAATTTAACCTAAGTCAACCAAAGCCTTAGGTTCAACTTAAATGGAACCTAAGTAAAATTGAACCATAGGTTCCACTTAAATTGAACATAAACAATAGGTTCTACCAAAATTGATCCTAAACCATCTCATAGCTCAGCTTCTACATAAATATAACCTAAACCATTCCACATCTTAGAATCTACCAAAA
>NW_018171453.1:0-218 GCF_001263595.1 Phalaenopsis equestris
ATAAAAAAACCTTCCAAAGTATCCAGATGAATTGAATAACTCCAAGAGGTGTGTAGAACAAGTGTCTCTTAAAAAATTTGTGCAAAAATCGTCTCGAACCGCTTGAATTTGAAAAAAGCATCCCTGGTGTGTCATGCGCCAGCTATCTAGATTTTGGTGCATCATGTGGCAATCTGGCGCATCATGCGCCAAAATCCAAAATTGGCTCTTTTTGCTCC
>NW_018171454.1:0-218 GCF_001263595.1 Phalaenopsis equestris
TATTATAATAGCGCAATCATGGCCAGTTGAAAGACAACTTTGGCGTAAGTCCCCTCTGCCCTGGGTTCGAATCTCAGTTGGTTTGAATTAGCACATATGGGGGATAGGTATTTAGGGGACAGGATGATACGTCAGCCTTAAGTAAAGCTGAAAGTCAAATTGCACCTGCCGGTATGATTATATTTTTTTTTCATAAATTTTGTGTTATTAGGATATTC
>NW_018171455.1:0-218 GCF_001263595.1 Phalaenopsis equestris
CCTATTGAACTTGTTTGTATATGTAGCTGTAAATTATAGATTTTTATTTTTTAGCATGTTTAGTTGCTTTATTTAATTATCTATGTCTTTAATTTATTTTTTTCTTAGCAAATCCTTTGATATGTTATGTCAGTTAATGCTTTAAAGCTTGTACTTTATAAGTTAGCACCTACAAAATATCAAAGCCAAGTTTCACATTCAGAACCCTCTACAGGTTA
>NW_018171456.1:0-218 GCF_001263595.1 Phalaenopsis equestris
AATTCTTTTGTATTTACATATCTAACACTTAAAATGAAAATATGTATATCTATAATAATGATATTTTTGATGTGATAGTAAAGATTTGGGTGATATAATTGTAAAAAGTAAAAATTTTCAATTAGTTATATATATGCATAGGAATTGAATGGTATGTATGTAAATACACACACAAACACAGAAATTTACATTCATATCACACAAATCTTATGTATTTA
>NW_018171457.1:0-218 GCF_001263595.1 Phalaenopsis equestris
TTTCCCTAGTTTAAATAGCAAATCATAGGACTTCGAGGTAGTCTGCCTAGTACGACAAAAAATCCTCAATTTATCTTTTAGGCATTTGCAAAGCCAGGTTGTGCAATTTAAGCTCAAATTCGCTTTAGGTTCCGAGGTTGTCCTCCGATACGATGTAAACTCTTATATCTTCCAGGCTATTTTTATGACTGTGTCACACAAATATAAGTCCTAAATAA
>NW_018171458.1:0-218 GCF_001263595.1 Phalaenopsis equestris
TTATATTTTAAATTTTAATATTATATTTTGTCGCCATTAATATTTTTAGGGCATTTTCATACACAATAGTTAATTCTTAAGAATTTACAAATGCGGCACATAAAATTTACTTTTTATATTTATAATATCTAAATCTTTCGTATGAACCAAAAATATTATCATTTTAATTTTTAAAAAATAAAATATATATTTTCATACATAGATAAGTTGATATATAT
>NW_018171459.1:0-218 GCF_001263595.1 Phalaenopsis equestris
TTTTCTTAGACAGTTTTAACTATCTAAGATGTAATAAATATAGGAGCTTGCTCCTATAGGAAAAATAAAAACTTGGAATAGGTGATATGCCTAAAATTGCTGGTTATTTATTTTTCATGTGGTTTTCTTTATATGACGAATCATTTCTCTATAGTGCTTACCACAATTAAATATTCTTTTGACATTTCTTTTTCTCATGTTTTCTTTTTTTAGCCCTT
>NW_018171460.1:0-218 GCF_001263595.1 Phalaenopsis equestris
GTTGGGGAAAAGAAAGGAAATTTTAGGAATGATTGTCGCGCAAACTGGTAGTCCTAGAGAAGACTCGATTCAAGTTGAACATATTAAAGAAAGTTTGGATTTCAATTCAAAGTCTTAAGGAAATGAAATTATGCATGAGGAAACTGGGTTGAATGGAAAACCAAGCGCAGAGAAGGGAATAGGGCGTCAAAGCCTACCCCGAACTGCAAAGATGGGAA
>NW_018171461.1:0-218 GCF_001263595.1 Phalaenopsis equestris
GGCTTGATCAGAGAGCGCACGTAGCTCTTCGTTCGCTCTCCGTACGCAATAAGCACTCCTTTGGAAGGTTCGTAAAGCAAAATCTTATTGTTTATATTTAGCCGCAGCTTTTATATGCAAAAATATTATTCATATCAATCTAAACATGGCTTACTGAAAAATTGAATCAGAATATTCTAATTAAAATTTAATTAAGATATATTTCATTATTTAAATAT
>NW_018171462.1:0-218 GCF_001263595.1 Phalaenopsis equestris
TTAATTTCATATTTATAGGTAGCATTAGGTATCATAAAAACTTAACTTATTATTACTTATTTATTTATTTATTTTAACTTCAATCAATAATTATAATATTTTTTTCATATTAATTGTTTAATGCTAGTTTGAATTTTTGATTATTTCTCCACTTACATCATTCAAGATAAAAATGAACTAAATAATATGTATATCTCTTTCATATTTAAAAAAAAAAA
>NW_018171463.1:0-218 GCF_001263595.1 Phalaenopsis equestris
TCAGTTGAAGCTGTAGTTTGAAAAATATAATTACCTTCTATCATCTGTAGGACAGGAAATTTTCGTAATCATCAATTAATAGTAAATTTTCGCAATTGGGCTAGGCCCCCTGGTTTCCCCCTTTATAGGTTTTCCATGTAAAAATTTATGGAGTCATCACTGCTTGATTTTCTTTCATCTATATGTGTGTTGAATTCTCGTACAACACTAAGACAATA
>NW_018171464.1:0-218 GCF_001263595.1 Phalaenopsis equestris
CTCCTCTTCTTATCTTCCTCCATGTTCCAAGCCTATTGGAGTAAAAATGTTGGTTTTGTGAGCAGATATATATAGACTTTTCCTAGCTGTATAATTAATGAAAAAAAATTTTGTTTCCGCTGACTACAATAATATGTCGTTATTTCGAGGTTATTGAAGTGAGACTGTGAATGTTATTTCAAAGTTATTGAAAAGAAATCAATATATTCCAATTCAAT
>NW_018171465.1:0-218 GCF_001263595.1 Phalaenopsis equestris
TTTGTCAATTGGACTGTTTGCTTCACTTCTATCCAGTCTTTTTGGTAATGCATGGCTATGTCTGTAGGCTTATACTTAAGCATATCAATTTCACATAAGAGATCTAAGATGTCTTTCCTTTAGAATATGAAAAGTCCCTCCTTAGACCGAGTCACCTCCATTAATAAAAAATATCGGAGTCTCAAGGTCCTGGGTCTTAAATATGTTGCAAACATCCT
>NW_018171466.1:0-218 GCF_001263595.1 Phalaenopsis equestris
ACTAATTTATATTATTTGATTACAAGAAAGCTTACTTGCAGCATATATTCTTATTTAATTTGTATAAAATAACTAGATATTAATTTAGAAATTTATTTAATTACTTATTATTTAGATTTGTAAAATCATCAATTGAGAATTATGTATGAAAACAGAAATACTCATTTGAATTATTAGCTTATTTATTAATTCGTTTAAATACTCGTTTACTTGACATA
>NW_018171467.1:0-218 GCF_001263595.1 Phalaenopsis equestris
TTATGCTTTTGTTGACCTCATTTTTTGTGAGATCATTATTCTTCTCTAGGAGCCTAGAACCTAGCCATATGACTTCTTTAATGACTTTTCTATAGGACTAGTATCGGAACCCACACATGCATTACAATGCAAACCACATACACATTCATATACCTCCCATAATCAAAATTAAAATCAATTTTCAAAGGATCAATTACAGAATCAAAATTTAAAGAAAA
>NW_018171468.1:0-218 GCF_001263595.1 Phalaenopsis equestris
AATAAATCATTTTACTTTGTGATTTTCAGAATTTTTTTTTGGAATTTATTAAAATTTTCTCTAGATTACGCATGGCACGAAGAACGATTGAAGGAAGAAAAGTAGGTTATTATGAACAAAAAATTGTTCACTTCAGGGCTAGTGCTCGATGTAATAGTCTACTTGAGCATAAAAAAGTAATTATGGAACGCGGTTTTCAAAATCTGGGTAGAGAAGTC
>NW_018171469.1:0-218 GCF_001263595.1 Phalaenopsis equestris
AAGGCATCAACATTAGGGATTATCAGTCGTATATTTAAAAAAGATTAAAATCAAATCAGGAAAACCTTAAAAAGAAATAAAGTAGATGCAGGTAGAGACCAGCAAAAGAAATAAAAAAGGCGGCTAAAGAGCAAACAGACAGACATGATCAATTCAACGAGTACGACCACTCAAAAGTTCTGCCCTGTAGGGCTGTCAATTTGGCTCGTTGTTCGTGA
>NW_018171470.1:0-218 GCF_001263595.1 Phalaenopsis equestris
AAGAGGATTCAACCAAAAGAGAGAGAGAGAGAGCCTACAGATCAAATACATTGTTAATGAAAGTTGGAGAACTAATAACAACCACTAAATTCTATATTATTGATGCCAAACCCTCTTTTAATGCTTTATTAGGTCGACCATGGATTCACGAACATAATATGATTCCATCATCTCTACACCATAACATTAAGTATTACAAGGAAGGACAAGAACATTGC
>NW_018171471.1:0-218 GCF_001263595.1 Phalaenopsis equestris
AACGTACAAATTTGATGCAACCACTAAATACATAAAACCATCTAAAGCATGAAATTTAACGATCAAATAACTTCAGAAACTTCAATGTACAGAAAAAAATGGATCAAAGATTGAAAGAGTAAAAATTTGGGGGATTGTTCAACAACATTAAACAATCTATTTTGCTTAATCGCTCCATCCAAATGAGGTTTTTTCCCCCATTAATCCAAAAAAAAAAA
>NW_018171472.1:0-218 GCF_001263595.1 Phalaenopsis equestris
CTGACATTATGATTTACATTTATTCAGATGGAAAGAATTTTACAACCGGTTTGTCGGCCGCCTAAGAAACTACCAACCCACACCTCAATAACTCTTTATACAAAACTTGACCACCTAACTTAAGTTTATCAACACTACCAACCTCCACTTGGAAACTAGAAACCGAACAAGCCTCTCGTACATCTGTCAAATCCGATCGCAAGCGCACAATCTCCATC
>NW_018171473.1:0-218 GCF_001263595.1 Phalaenopsis equestris
ATAATGGAAAAGAAGAAGAGAATTATTAAGAAAAAGAAGCGAATGACACCCAATTCTAAGCCACTCGAGAATGTTGCTTCTTCTGACGGCTCTGATGCTTGACAACTGAAAAGGACGTCGATGGTGGACCCTTGTCTATCTAGTGCGGTCGTTGAGGAGGTTGAGCTGGTCGCTCCTCTCATCGAGGTCGGTCAAGTGGGAGCGAGAGAAAAGTCTAC
>NW_018171474.1:0-218 GCF_001263595.1 Phalaenopsis equestris
CCACAACCACAGAAAACAATTTAAAAATATGTTTATAAAATTTTAAAAATGTAAAAACATATTTTAAGTATTTAAATGTATTCTTTCACTTTTTTGAATAAAATAATTATAACAAAATAAATATAAGAAATATACAAAATAAATTTCTGAGTGCTCTGTGGTCAGAGAGGTTTATGAAAAAATTAAAAATTAATTTTTGAAATAAAAATATATTTTCT
>NW_018171475.1:0-218 GCF_001263595.1 Phalaenopsis equestris
AATTGAAGAAAGTTTGATGTTGATCGTTAACAACGGTGTTCTTTGA
This sequence comes from Phalaenopsis equestris, assembly GCF_001263595.1. NCBI lineage: Eukaryota > Viridiplantae > Streptophyta > Magnoliopsida > Asparagales > Orchidaceae > Phalaenopsis > Phalaenopsis equestris. The sequence continues at coordinate 47 of NW_018171475.1, forward strand.
TCCCTTGATTTAAGTTTGTCAGATCTTTCTACTTATAAATATTATAATTTTTTTTTATTTGTAATGTTTTTTAGCACTTTCGGGGTCATTGTTAAGTGAAGGTATATGAACTTTCTGTTCTGTTTAGAAATGAAGAAGTTTCAAAAATGTACATATTACAACATTCTTTTAA
>NW_018171476.1:0-218 GCF_001263595.1 Phalaenopsis equestris
TCTCTGGTGGGATGCCTCCCTCTAGATGGTTATATTTGGCAAAAAAAACTTTCCAAGAACGATAGATTGGTAAGTGAAGTTGGGATGGTGCCGATAATATTGTTTTCATTGAGATTGAGGTATTTGAGTGGCGACATGGAGTTTATAACATGAGGCATTTTTCCTGTGATCATATGGTTGCTATTAAGGTCCAGAACTTGGAGAACAGAGCTATGGTT
>NW_018171477.1:0-218 GCF_001263595.1 Phalaenopsis equestris
TATCATTGCCCATCCATTTTAGCTCGCACTTAGTTGACAGCAATTTTCAATCTCTTCAAGTATAAAGAATATATTAACATCTATTAGATCCTCAATAATATCACATTTCTCTTCTGCCAACTCTCAAAATGCGTCGACAACTATTATAATAAATATATTCTAAAACAAACAAAGCACGTGCGGCGTCAAAATTTATTGATCATTTTGTGCTTGGATAA
>NW_018171478.1:0-218 GCF_001263595.1 Phalaenopsis equestris
TTGCACCTAACAAGTCTAAGTTTTTGGGCGTCTTTGAACGACATATAAGAAAAATCATCAAAATTTTGATATTAGACATGTAAATCTATAGAAATTGTGTTGCATACACATGAATATGTAAGTTCATTAAGAAAAATCGAGTAGCGCATATGTAAAAAACAAGCTTTTGGAATTAGACATGTAGATACATAAAATCTAAGTGGCATGCGTGTAAAAAA
>NW_018171479.1:0-218 GCF_001263595.1 Phalaenopsis equestris
TTATAAATGCATGAAATAAGGTAGTCTACTGAAAATGAAAAGCATCTGCACATGTGTACATATGTTTGCTTGCATCTAAGAAACAATATATATATAATATAAATGTACGTGTGTATGTACATGTAGATACATGTATATTCGTACATACGTATACATACGTGTATGTAGGTACATGTATGTACGTTTCACATGTGTATGAGGTATATATGTAAGTGTAT
>NW_018171480.1:0-218 GCF_001263595.1 Phalaenopsis equestris
TTTTTTTTTTGGTTGATACTTGTACTCAAAGTGCTCCCACCCGTAAGATTTGATTGAAATGTGACTATTACATCGAAGCTAGTCTGTATTGGTTTGTGGAATTCTGTCCTTGTTAGGTGATCCTAACCGCCGACCATGTGGGCACCACATGGTAAATATGTTTTTCTCAATATTCAGTTTTATTTTATTTTATTATGTTTCTTATTATGTTATATGTT
>NW_018171481.1:0-218 GCF_001263595.1 Phalaenopsis equestris
CATAGGTGAGAAACCCTTTCCCTAGCGCTCCTTCGATAGCCTAGATTTTCTATTTCTGTGTATTTTGGTTTTCTTCCTACTTGGGATTTGCTCGGGAGGCGGATTTGTGTATGGTTTGTGTCCATTTGGAGGGTTATTTGGCATATCCTCTGAAATTTTAAGGGATATCGACTTTGATCTGAGTTAAAAGACTACCATTTAGATCACTTTTTGATTTG
>NW_018171482.1:0-218 GCF_001263595.1 Phalaenopsis equestris
TGCTATGTTGGCGAAGAGTCCAACCTTTATGAATAGTTGATGACCTTTTGGGCAGGGTGACGACTCATGATATAACAGGACAAAATAATAGTAGAGATCTATACATTGCACAAGTGATAGCTATGAAGCTGTGATTATATGTTATGATAATATTGCTATGATTATGAACATATTTATGAATACATACTTATGACTGCACATGAATGAAATTATATATA
>NW_018171483.1:0-218 GCF_001263595.1 Phalaenopsis equestris
ACCATCCCATGCACTTGGCATTGGTGACATCTTCTTAATATATCCATGTAGTTGGACATCATTCCCGGCCAATAATATCCGAGTCACTTCATCTTCATTTTCATTTTCAGGCTTGACTGGTGAGCTCCACACAATCTGAAATGTACTTCTTTGATAATACTTTGTGCTTCTACTTTTATTAAACATTGTAGCCACATCAGATCAAATGATCTTCTATA
>NW_018171484.1:0-218 GCF_001263595.1 Phalaenopsis equestris
TTGGGTCCATTTGGGTTGAACCCAAATGTCTAAGTTTGATTTGAGTCCATTTGGGGCTGGACTCAAATATTTCGGGTTTTGGCTTAAGTTCCTATAGGTTACTCCTAACTGTGATGTGGATTCATTTGGCTTGAACTCGAAAATAGGTGTTTTGATTTGGATCCATATGAATTAAACCCAATTGTTCAAAAAAGGAGGGGGGGGGGGGGGTGGCGGGG
>NW_018171485.1:0-218 GCF_001263595.1 Phalaenopsis equestris
ATATAGATATATATATAGATATATATATATATATAATTAATAATTTTTTAGTGCTATGCAAGTAACCACGATAAATGATCGGAATTGGGTGGTTATGTATGGTAAGTGCATCGTAAGTTAAGTGAATAAAGTTTTGCATCCAGTTACTGCAAATTTAAGTACTTTAATGGGTACCATTTCCACTAATACAAGAAATAAAACGTCTCTCTATTTAGCAA
>NW_018171486.1:0-218 GCF_001263595.1 Phalaenopsis equestris
TTCCAACAAGACAATCTTAGGAGGGCAATTCTTAGTCTAGTGGAATTAATTGACAAGTGGATGATCAGATTATATCATTTAAAGTTTGTGGATTGTCGTGCATATGGGCAAAAAAAATTTATTTTGTTTTATTTAGCAATCGAAAGTATTTTTATTTTATTTTTAATTTTTAAGGAAAATATATGTGTTGTCGTTATATCTGTATATTTTGTAGAATA
>NW_018171487.1:0-218 GCF_001263595.1 Phalaenopsis equestris
AGAATGCATGCTTGATCCCAACATTTCAACATAATTATACTCATCTGATGCAACAACCGCTTCCTCAATTTCTTCGTGGCTTCTTCTATTTTACTGATTTATTATTATATAATAACTTTTAAAATATATATTTTTTTACTGTAGATGTAAAGGTTTAACTTGACAAATTATTTATGGTTCGTGCCAAAATACAAGCTCTATTTCATAGAATTACCCTC
>NW_018171488.1:0-218 GCF_001263595.1 Phalaenopsis equestris
ACCCGCCTCATCATCATCTCGTCGGAGATATCACTTCGTCAATCGGACAATGTCGGCGAAATCCATCACCGGTCATTTCTTCTGCAGTATTTTTTCTTGCACAAGCATCTGGAGGAGCTATGTTTTCAGTCAAGCTTGAATCTACTTCTCTTTATGCTGAAACATATGGCTGACAAAACTCAATTTTCAGTCAAACTTGAATATACTTCTCTCTATGT
>NW_018171489.1:0-218 GCF_001263595.1 Phalaenopsis equestris
TTTTTTTTCTTTCAATTGCCTATTCTGTTCTACAATCTAAAAAATATACATATGATGAAAACTTTATCATACAATCATTTGTCCTCATGTCATTTTCAATAAGAAATTAAAAATACAAAAAAAAAAAAAATCTTTATTAACTTTTTCCTCAATAAAACATGTGGCGTGAAAAATCACTTTCAATTCAAATGTCTAATCATTTTAGTTTTAAATTTCCT
>NW_018171490.1:0-218 GCF_001263595.1 Phalaenopsis equestris
ACAAAACAACAATTGCAACTAAATTAAGTCGTTTATATTGGTTGATCGGGAATCCCTCAGAGAAGGTAGCCTACGATTGCTAATGAGACTTCCCACTATCTAAATGAACGTATGAAACTCAATAAGTTGAGTTTACTAAATTCATTTAGACTAACTGAATCTGACAGAAAATAGTGGTCCAAAAAATGAGAGAACCGTAGGATCCTAACTGGTGTCGC
>NW_018171491.1:0-218 GCF_001263595.1 Phalaenopsis equestris
TTTTTTTATATATAACTAAATATATAAATGAATATCCTATCTTAAATCAATTTTATATTTGAAAAATAGTGTCCGACATTGTAATTCCAATAATTTAGTTAAGAAGAATTTTAAGAACATGAAATTAAAAAAAAACCAAAGATTTATTAAACATTTTCCTCTTTAATTTACTAGCAAATGAAAATAAAAAATAACTTTATAATTAAAAATTTTAAATT
>NW_018171492.1:0-218 GCF_001263595.1 Phalaenopsis equestris
CACGAGCCAAGACTGAGCTCGCTCAGGCTCGGCTCTTTTACAGGCCTACTTACTTCTTATGAATTTACATTCCTAACCCTTAAAATTCAATATTTTACATCCGTGCCATCTTATGTATGTATGAAAAGTATATTTTTTTTTATCTTTTTTTCAGATAAAATATTTAAAAGAGAATATTACATACGGAGTCCAATTTAATGCAAACTTCATCAGAGCAC
>NW_018171493.1:0-218 GCF_001263595.1 Phalaenopsis equestris
TTGTCATTCTATTAAATTGAAGTTTGAGCTCAAACCCGAACTCGATTAACTAGTCAAGTTCAAGCACAAGCCGACAACAGCTTTAGGTTGACGCTGTCTCATTTGCACCCCAAGTTATTTCTTCATCTGGAGAGAAAGATACTTATATACTCTATCATATTTTTTTTTGATTAAGTACTCTACCATATTTTTATTTGATTAAATGATCTTATTTGAAC
>NW_018171494.1:0-218 GCF_001263595.1 Phalaenopsis equestris
GAGATTCTAGAATGTATGTTAGAAGCAAAGAAATGGACCTTTCGACGCATCTGATCTTTGTTAGCTCTCATAGCTGCTCTAATAGCTCGTGCGCGTACTTCTTCGCAATTTACATTTGATGGCGGATGCACAACGAAATCCAATGATAAGGGTTCTGACAGAGAAGCACGTTCTCTAAGAAACGTCTGATGTAATTTTTTCCTCCTAAACCCAACGAA
>NW_018171495.1:0-218 GCF_001263595.1 Phalaenopsis equestris
GAAACTCTTTATTCTGTCTGATTTCATTTATTCCTATTGATATTCCCCTCAAATTGATGCTGACTGATAAAGAAATATCAATTTGCTGATAAGAGATTGATGATGCTGTCGAGAAAGAGCCTTGGTAAATATATCAGTCGTTTGAAGATCAGAAGTGATGAGGAAGAGATATAAGACCATTTGCATAGGCTTCTCGAATGGAATGACAATCCACTTCA
>NW_018171496.1:0-218 GCF_001263595.1 Phalaenopsis equestris
TATTAAAATTAGGGCTTACATTTGCATGATATCCGTCACGCAAATAACCTAGAGAGAAAACTAGGAGACTTTACTCCGCGTCAAGCAGATAACCTTGGAATGCTACAAGCAGAAGCCTAAAAGGCAAGGTGAGGATATATGTCGCACTAGGCGGGCCACCTCAAAGTCCTATGGATTTATTTTTGTTTAAACTAAAGAAAAATAGTTGACGTAGATCC
>NW_018171497.1:0-218 GCF_001263595.1 Phalaenopsis equestris
AAACAAAAAGATGACATTACTGGAAGAGGGTAAAAATTTATCGTCTTACTTGTGATCGTCATCTTGATCCTACACAATTTGCATCGTTAACATGTATCTCTACTTTGATTGAATCACCAAATCAGAGGACCAACATATTAGGTTTGTTCGAATGAATTTAATCAAAACAAGCTAAAACCTAAGTGGTAAACCAAGAATGGTAATTCCAATGATCAACA
>NW_018171498.1:0-218 GCF_001263595.1 Phalaenopsis equestris
TGAACTACTTAAACGAGTGGGACATGCAGTATCCCTTCGCATGAAGAATGAAATCCTAAAGGATGTCGGATCTGCTAGACGATCCCAGAAATCAACTAAAGCTTTGCCTTCTTGCATTCCTATTTAGATTCATTTGGGGAGTAAATTTGATGTCGCGATTGTTACTACCATTCCACCATTGTTAGACCCGCAGGTCGTCAACCAGTTAAGTCACGTCT
>NW_018171499.1:0-218 GCF_001263595.1 Phalaenopsis equestris
TGAACTTAAAGGATGGGTGAAAATACGAACTTCTCGGGACGACCTCCGACGACAAAATGGAACGCGTCTGGGACACCAATTTTAGCAAAAAAAGACACTCATATTGTCATAGTTCCGCACACGAACAAATTGCACACAAATCGATTAATTTGTCAAAATGACCTCTAACGGTGAAACAGACCCCGTCAGCGCGTCCGGAACGTCAAAATTACCTAAAA
>NW_018171500.1:0-218 GCF_001263595.1 Phalaenopsis equestris
AATTTGACAAACAAGTTGAACTCTGAAAGAAAGTTCATTAATCTGCTTCAGACGTGAGTTACAGATTAAATACATGCTGAAGCAACAAAAGAGACAACATGTTGGATATATCTGAAACATCATTTGCTGAACACAACTGAAGAATCATATGCTGAATACATATCATATATGCTGCTCCGAAGAAGTACAAAAGGTGAAAAAAACTGTCTATCTATCCT
>NW_018171501.1:0-218 GCF_001263595.1 Phalaenopsis equestris
CACCATCATCTCCACACCACACCACAACAACACTACAACACCAAAACCACTATCACCACTACAATATCATTACAACCACCCACACAACCACTACCACAACCACCAACACCACTACAACATCACACTACCAACACAACAATACCGACATCACCACAACCAACAACCCATTATCACTACACCAACAACATACCAACATTACCACCACCACCACCACACCA
>NW_018171502.1:0-218 GCF_001263595.1 Phalaenopsis equestris
CCCATTGGCCAGTATCAGAAAAGCTTCCCAAAAAAGAAAAGCTCGCAAATTGATCATATATTCATTTATGAATGCGACACATATTTTGTGAGCAGCAGCAAGAGCTAAAAATAAAGAAGTAATCAACAGAAGTATTGTTTCACACTGTTCTTTACACCTCCAGGTCTTTCAACCTCATGAAGTTGAAGGAATCTGCAAGGATATGCAGAATCCAAAAT
>NW_018171503.1:0-218 GCF_001263595.1 Phalaenopsis equestris
GGTGGAGCTTGATCAGTAACACATGGCTTCTTCTTCTTCCTGCTATAAATAAATATTTCAATATTTGAACAGGCCCTATACCTAACTGCTCAACCATGATAATTAAACCAAAAGCATGTGCTATTTTGGTTTAATTAACTCCAAAGCAATCTCCATCTCCGATATGTTACAGATATTAATTACGCAATAATAAGCTGACTTGATACTCTTAACCATGT
>NW_018171504.1:0-218 GCF_001263595.1 Phalaenopsis equestris
GACGCAACGCAGAAATGCCAGCGCAGAAAATAGAGGGCTTTTCTAAGAGAAGAATGCATACATGAGAGTTAAACAAACAACTTACTCACCCCTTTTCTTGAGAGACATATTTATGATCCAGACATGAAAGAGACTTCTTACAGCATACCCGCCATAGATGAAGGACCAGGGTTTGTCACAGAACCAGAGACACCTTCAGCTTCAGATGCCTTATGCAC
>NW_018171505.1:0-218 GCF_001263595.1 Phalaenopsis equestris
TAAGCTAGCAAGATTTTTAACTTTAAGAAAAAAAAGACATAGAATTAAGTCAAGTTCTAAACTAAGCGGGCGACGGGGTTTTGATTCTGACAGCTAACAACTTCCTACAGGAAACTCCTCAACTTTTAAGTTTCGACATGCTTGGAGAAAACTCATGAGAAAAAATTTCTTACCAAATAACCCTGCTTAGGGAGTTAGATTTGTGATTTAGTAATTTA
>NW_018171506.1:0-218 GCF_001263595.1 Phalaenopsis equestris
AGTTGATTGATAAGTTCTATTCTAAAGCATTCATCCTCTCTTTCCTTTGCTGGATATTTCATTACTTTTGATATTAAATATTACTTCCTAATCATTGACTCTTATGATTAACTCACTTTTTTGCACATCTGTCATAGTTCTTTTAGTAACAAGAAAATGACTCCCTAAAATGAGTGAGATTTCTTCATCTTCCTCCAAATCTAATACAATGAAATCAA
>NW_018171507.1:0-218 GCF_001263595.1 Phalaenopsis equestris
CTACATGGGACATGGAGCAAGTCTTCGTGGGCACCACGACCAAGATATAGCGGACGAAGGATGGCAATCTACCACAGTACAACAAGTCTACGACAACAAAACATTTTTCTTAATTTAAAAAACAAGTCATAGGATTTCGATGTGGTTTGTCTGACGCAACGCAAATCCTCACATATTATCTTTAGACTTTTACACAATCCTGTTGTGCAATTATAAGT
>NW_018171508.1:0-218 GCF_001263595.1 Phalaenopsis equestris
CTGTTAGGATGAAATCAATGAACACGAAACGTAGTAAAGGATCAATGGCCGCAAGGCTTTAATATTTATATTGTTTTGACATGACCTACATCTGTGAGGAGAAAAGAGAAATAAGAGAAATAAATCTACTATTTAAGAAACCACATAATCATACATATAATTAGGGTGAAAAGAAATTCTTCCCTAAATTCTAATGTACATGGTACCAACACAAGTGC
>NW_018171509.1:0-218 GCF_001263595.1 Phalaenopsis equestris
ACATGGCTACAATGATTTATGAAAAATTAAAATTTAAAAAATATATTAAATTTTATTTAGATATATATAATTTTATATAAATAATAACATTTAAATCTCACTCATATTCTTAACATCCTACTGCCATGTGAAAGAGACTATCAAAATAACTCATGGTTCGGCTCGCTAAGCAAACGGCCCAAATGTGAATAAATTTTTTATTTCGATGTATAAATGAG
>NW_018171510.1:0-218 GCF_001263595.1 Phalaenopsis equestris
AAGACTTGATGTATGCGTCCTTATTCCCACATTGTAGAGGTACTATTTAAGTGTTCAAACAAAGAATAGAAGCAACTAAAGTGTGTTATACTAATTTAAATTTAGAAGACAAGATTTCCCTTTAATTTTCAATTTATTATAATGTAGGCAGAAGTGCCAAAAACATTTTTCCTATTAAAAATTTTAAGTGTATGTTAGACACATGATGTCCACATTTT
>NW_018171511.1:0-218 GCF_001263595.1 Phalaenopsis equestris
ATTATAACCCTTTATGTTTAAGTTCTTTTATCTCATTTAAAATGATTTCTTTACATAAATCATCTTTTTATGTGGATGTGTAAGTTTATATCTAATAGTTATTTTGTTACTTTTGTAGAGGTTAAATTTTATGGGTTTTCTAAAGCATTTTGAAGATACAATTCATTTATTTTAATCACATAAAAATATATGCATGAAAAATATATATTTAAGTTTTT
>NW_018171512.1:0-218 GCF_001263595.1 Phalaenopsis equestris
GTGATAAACAAGGGATATGAAGTGGAATTTAGAATAGTGTCTCTTACCATAAGGACCTTTAATAAAGAGAGAGGATAAGAATCGATGATACTATTCACCGACTCTTGATGAGACTGTTGCTTCTGACACTCTTAAGTTGTCTATAGTCTTTGCTCGATCAAAGTAATTAACTTATAGACTACAATACTTTGCAAAGTATTTACAAAAATAAAATTTCT
>NW_018171513.1:0-218 GCF_001263595.1 Phalaenopsis equestris
TTTTTTTAAATGATATGATATATTTAGCGTTATAAGTGAAAAAAAACGCAAAATTTCGGCGTGAGAAGTGAATACAAAGGAATTGAGATGTACGTATGCTTTATATTTACTCTTAATAATAACACTTAGAGTTTTAAATCTATGCATGAAAAATCATTTTTCATCTTTAAAAAAGTAGTAAATGATATTCTTGATGTGATATTGAAGATTTGACTCTT
>NW_018171514.1:0-218 GCF_001263595.1 Phalaenopsis equestris
TTAGTAACCCCCCAAGAATAATTTCATATAATAAAAAACTCAAAGTCAGTAGTAACATAATGATAGATCACATTTCATGCAATTGTGGGGTCCTAAGAGGAAAAAATAAATATGGTAGAAAAAAATAAGAAAATTTTGAGTCTTAGTAAGCAGTCAATAAATTGAAGATTGAAAATTTTATGGCTCAAGCCATGGGCTTGGTTTCCATACAAATGGAA
>NW_018171515.1:0-218 GCF_001263595.1 Phalaenopsis equestris
TTACAGTTAGATCACTTAGATCCGACAGCCGACAACAGAAGAAAATTTGCATATGTAAGACGTACGCAACACTGCGTACGTCCAGTGGTTATATAAAGGCTGTTGTGGGGTTATATCTGCGTTATATCTTTGGTATTGAGGGGTTATATCCGCGTTATATCTCTTGTAACCTCACTGTGCCCTACATGTAACTTACAAATATATGAAAATAGAAGCGC
>NW_018171516.1:0-218 GCF_001263595.1 Phalaenopsis equestris
GCACTTTGTGTTTTTATTCAAATTATAGTCCTACTTAGGAGGAGCAAGATGAGATTATTTCATATTTTACTGCTGGAAGAGGACTTTGGAAAATTACAATTGAAAGAAGAGTTAACTTTTTTACTTCAAATTTGGATGCTACTACAAAGGCATGACACTATTTTATTTTTGCTTGTCTGCTATCTACAAATCATCTTAGTGAAGTGACCCATGATCGA
>NW_018171517.1:0-218 GCF_001263595.1 Phalaenopsis equestris
GGTAATTATCATTTTCCTCCTGAAGTTTTGCAACATGCTTTATGGTTCACTATGGTTTGAAAAACTATCAAATGCCTCCTTTATATTTTTTTTGGGTACAATTTTGATCAATCTAATAATGAAATGACTCTTAAGCCCTATATAATATAAGAAAATTTTTATCATATTTTATTAAATATGGGTCACTAAAAAATTTAAACAACTTTAAAGAAACTTAT
>NW_018171518.1:0-218 GCF_001263595.1 Phalaenopsis equestris
GGTAATTATCATTTTCCTCCTGAAGTTTTGCAACACGAAATATGGTTCACTATGGTTTGAAAAACTTTCAAATGCCTCCTTTATATTTTTTTTGGATACAATTTTGATCAATCTAATAATAAAATGACTCTTTAGCCCTATATAATATAAGAAAATTTTTATCTTATTTTATTAAATATGGGCCACTAAAAAATTTAAACAACTTTAAAGAAACTTAT
>NW_018171519.1:0-218 GCF_001263595.1 Phalaenopsis equestris
GATTATATATATATATATATATATAAACACACACAAACACTCTCTTTAAGATAATAACATTTTGCTTTGTAAATTATTTCTCCTATTCTGATTATCCTTATTCACTTAAATTGAAATCTTCCTCAAATTCTGGTAATAGAGTTGAAGCTATAATAATTGGCTTATTAATTTATTTGCTTGTATTACGTATGCTTGACACCAAATATTGTGATTCTCTG
>NW_018171520.1:0-218 GCF_001263595.1 Phalaenopsis equestris
CAGTGTGTAATGAAAATGTTTTCGTACCGTTGTGCTCTCTTCTGAGGGGCATAAATTTCCAAGTTATTTGGGCATAGCTGCAAAACATTAGCATGAATGTGAAAATTAGAATAGAATATCATTTTGTACTGTTCTTTGTGCGGCACATTAGAATTAGGCAATATAAAGGTTGATGAATTCCTCCAATGCAACTATCCAACTTGAATTTACTAATAACA
>NW_018171521.1:0-218 GCF_001263595.1 Phalaenopsis equestris
ATCACCACATTTCAGTTATCATAAAGGCATAAACCATGCTTCTTCTTTAGTGATCAATCCATGCACAAAATATAAAATCAAAAAAATATTAAATTTTATCAATATTTTTCCACATAATGTCAACCCAAAACTTCATAAAAATATCAGTTAATGTGCACTAGTTCGTTAAATAAATGTTTCACTTTAGAAAACAAATATTGCACATTAAGAAAGTATAG
>NW_018171522.1:0-218 GCF_001263595.1 Phalaenopsis equestris
CCTCCTCCTCCTCCTCCTCCCACCATGCCCCAAAACCCTCCCCATCCTCCATCGACGACGCCATCGAAGCCCACATCGGCTCCACCTCCGCGGCGGCCCAACTCCTCCCTGCCTCCCTCGCCTCCCTTGCCTGGATCTTCGACGCCCAACAAACCTTCATCAACATCTTCGCCGACTCCATTCCCCCCTGGCACTGCACTTCCCCTTCCTGCTCCCCC
>NW_018171523.1:0-218 GCF_001263595.1 Phalaenopsis equestris
TTAATATTTTACAGACCTCATCTTGAGCGAGTTTAAGTTTCTAAAGTCCCAAAAGAAATGAGTATCCAAAGTCTCAAAAGAAATAAAAAAAGGGACATTTAGTCATTTACATTAGTTAATAATAAGTTATATAAATTAATATTTATTTTTTAAAACTAATTATTAATTAATCAATACTTTAACATTAATCAATTATTAGTTATATAATTTAAAATTCT
>NW_018171524.1:0-218 GCF_001263595.1 Phalaenopsis equestris
TCGATTTTGTTTTTTTATCGTTTAGAACAAAAAAAATAGGAACAAACATAAAAACAATGTTTGCATAAAACACTAAAACAAGCTCACTGTCAGTGCTGCGCTAGTAGTTGTCTATAGTTGTCGCATTTTGCCAGCCGCTCACCACCTCCCACCGTCGCTTGACGCCCAATGCCAGCCGTTGCTCCTGGAACCACCGCCGGTTGCTGCCTGCCCCCCCC
>NW_018171525.1:0-218 GCF_001263595.1 Phalaenopsis equestris
ATGCTTTTCTATAGTTGTTCACAAGAGCAACTTCATAATTAGTTCATAATGATTTTCCAAAAGATATTAATTAAGGATCCTCAAAAGTTCCTAATTAAGTATCAACCACTTGAGATGGTGGACTTTGTTTCCTTAAATAAGTATTGATGAAACAAAGAGATCACTTCTATTTTAATTAATGGAAGTGCCCTTCACTCAACAGTTGTTAATGCATGAAA
>NW_018171526.1:0-218 GCF_001263595.1 Phalaenopsis equestris
AAGGGTCTGAACATGAAAATAATTCTGGTACAAAAAGTAAAGACAGGTGTTGAGTAGTAGTAAATCTAAAATCAATATGTATAGCATGGAAATTATAAAGTAGAAAACTACTCTAACACACAGACAATATTACATAAACTGAAGCACAAAGTAAATAGTAGTGCAGTAAAATAAGAAGTGCAGTACATGAATCCAACATAAATATACATCAGAAGTGA
>NW_018171527.1:0-218 GCF_001263595.1 Phalaenopsis equestris
ATTCCTAATTTCATTTTCATCAACTATCACATGACACAATTTGTTGAATTTGACTATCATTGACCAAAACCCCTAAATTGCCCTTTAAAGGCGCATATTTTCCCCAAATCACCTCAAATCTTCATCAAATTGGTATCAATTTACATAAATTTCAATTTTAAACTCAAGTTTACTCTTCAGATGACAAATATAAACTAAATCCAAGCCCAATTGGTCCA
>NW_018171528.1:0-218 GCF_001263595.1 Phalaenopsis equestris
TTGGAATGCTGTAAATTTGATTGATATACATTTTCATTTCTGTAAGGCACACTTGATTGATGGACGAGCAAGTGCAAGTTCCAGCCTTGACTCTGCCCGGCAGAATCTGGCTGCTACTTTTGTGAATGCATTTGTGAATGCAGGTTTTGGACAGGTAATCACTGATAGAATAATGCACGACTGTGCTGGAATGGCTCACTTTAATTTTCAGCTGTATG
>NW_018171529.1:0-218 GCF_001263595.1 Phalaenopsis equestris
TATCTTCCAATTTTTAAATTCAAAATTAATTCCCACATTCAAACACAGGGTTTATGCAGACATAACTTTCATTAAAGTATCAAACAACAATACAATGTCACACACAAACACAATTAAGCAAATCAATACAAGTAAACTAACACACAATTAACAACAAGTTAAAGTTGCACACATAATACATCATTTACTAAAGTAAACACAAACACTAGAATCCTATT
>NW_018171530.1:0-218 GCF_001263595.1 Phalaenopsis equestris
TTTATTGTTCATTAAAGGCCTCAAATTCGTGAATGAGCACATAAGAAGTCGATGAAAGTGATTAGATAAGCTCAGATATTAGAGAAAAATTTGTAGACGTAAGATGTACGCAACGCTGCGTACTTCAGGGAGGTTGTTCAGAGGGCATTGATGGTTATATTCACGTTATACCCCCTGTAGCCTCCCTGTAACCTACCTGTAACCTAGAAATATATGAA
>NW_018171531.1:0-218 GCF_001263595.1 Phalaenopsis equestris
TATGCTGATTTATGTATGAGAGTGAGACGATAGCTGTTAGGGAAAAAGATGAAGCGAATGACGGCAACTTGTGCCATCAACAGTTGTGTTACATAATGCATGTAAATTTAAAAAAAAAAAAAAACAAACATAATCTTATATTTCATATTTTGTTATTATTTAATAATTTTTTATAATGTCTAATTATAACTTTATTTCTCGATACTCTCAAGTTTCTT
>NW_018171532.1:0-218 GCF_001263595.1 Phalaenopsis equestris
GGCCTTGGGAGTAATTGCACCATCAGTCATTTGGGGAGAAGGGGAGAAGCAATTCACCTACAAGGAGGACTTCCCGGCGGTAGACTCGCCTCTGACCTACAACGTCATCTTCAACCTGCCACTACTCACGACTACAAAGATGTGGTCTCGACGTACCACGCAGCGGTGAAGTTTCCTAGTGCTAGAGAAACCATCACCGTTTGGGGGAATTTAGAGCA
>NW_018171533.1:0-218 GCF_001263595.1 Phalaenopsis equestris
GTGTTGAAATTCTAGTAACCCACAATGGCATCAAGTAGGTCCAGGAGATTTGTGCACTAGTAGGATCATTACTAACATAGAGAACCTATCCAAGGCAAGCGAAATACTTAGCAGTGTCGAACAAACACAAAGTGTGCCAAAAAATCTTTTCAACCGAGGGCAAATCCAGGAAGTAATGACTTATAACAAAACTAGAAAGCCCAAAGAAGTAACAATTA
>NW_018171534.1:0-218 GCF_001263595.1 Phalaenopsis equestris
ATGGAATTTAGTTTAAGGAACATGTCTGTGTTGAGTTGTTTGGCTTGTTTTTTTTTAACTTATTTTTCATGAATCTCTTTTTGGTTTAGTTTGTCAATCGGCCATGCTCGTCTTTAATCATGCTTTTAGATTCTCAATGGAGTTTATTTTTTTTGGTATTGTTGTTACTACTGTGAATGTAGGGGCACTACAATCTCGGTTCTTCATACCTTTTTTTT
>NW_018171535.1:0-218 GCF_001263595.1 Phalaenopsis equestris
GCTCCATTTGAATATGTATTGACTTGGGTTCGAACATTTGATTTGGGGGCTTGGTCTTGCTACTCCTTTATTCTAACATACTTTGGAACATCTTGAAGAGTTGGGCAGCTGCTTTAGTGCCTTGGTTTTTGTTCTTTTGCTGCCTCTATTCTAGAATATATGAAAGATTTATTTCTGGTTTTTATTAATAACTTGGGGCTGAAGTTTTGTTCTTCTTA
>NW_018171536.1:0-218 GCF_001263595.1 Phalaenopsis equestris
TGAATTTGATGAAAATTTAATCCCTACAAAAGCAAAAAAAGAATTCTACTAATCTCAATTGAACAGTTGAATGATGGGGTAATCGAAAGAGCAATCAATTAAGAATGACATTGTCTGTGAAAAAGTGATTAAACAAGAAGCTAATGTCCTATCCCTTTTCCGCTGGGAGCTGGAAACCATTAGACCATCTCAACATCCCGCCTTCTCTTCCCATCCTC
>NW_018171537.1:0-218 GCF_001263595.1 Phalaenopsis equestris
TGTATATATGATAACATTAATATTATAATATAATAATTTCAATAATTGCAAAATCTCCCACAAACTTAAAAGTATTACAACAAGGTGTGTTGTGAGTTTGAGGGGGCAATCCGCTATATTTAAAGTTCTGGATGATTATTATGTAAAAATGTCAAAAAAAAAACAACAAAACATGGAGTTTTGTGCCGCTGTTGTATTGGACAAACAAGAAAGAAACA
>NW_018171538.1:0-218 GCF_001263595.1 Phalaenopsis equestris
TAAAATACCCCATGTAAATATTTAAGGAATATTTTGTCACTTTACTATTTATATATATTTAACACCTTTTTTTTTTTGCATTTATATCGCCCAAATCTTTCATTTCATTGATAATATCATCATTTTAAGTTCTAAAAGGTAAATATGTATTTTCATGTGCAGGTAAGGTGGTGTGTGCAATAATTGAAATTTTGGTGTTACATATGAAAATAGATAGA
>NW_018171539.1:0-218 GCF_001263595.1 Phalaenopsis equestris
CTCTATATATACCCCAAAAAAGAATGAAAATGATAAATAAAGGGTGTGACAAAAACATGAACATATCAATCCATTTAATACACCTCAATCACCTAGAAGTTTCTTGGAAACATCAACCTCAACTAAGGCCCTCGCAACAAAGGGCTTAGATTCACTGGCAGTGACATGAATTTATATGAAGAGGTTTGCCAAGTAAAGATGCAATAGCATGAAACACT
>NW_018171540.1:0-218 GCF_001263595.1 Phalaenopsis equestris
ATAAATTTTATAATAAAAAATAATTAAATGCATTGTGATTTATGTGCTTGAACATAAATTTTTTTTATGTCAATGAGAAAAAAATCGGCCGAATTAGACTCACAATTCAATCCACTTAAATTTTCCATAGTCTCGCATAATAATGAATCATTTTCTTAGTGTTACACGAGAATTTAACATACATTCAGGTAAAAGAAAACAACCAATAATGATATATG
>NW_018171541.1:0-218 GCF_001263595.1 Phalaenopsis equestris
TGTTTTTCAAGAACACAAAACTAACAAAATCGAGCTTGCAGCTTTTAATACCATGCAACAGATTTCTTTTATGCAATTCTGCCATCTCACGTTCACTAAGATGACCAAGAAACATGTGTCATAGTTTTGTATTATCATCATCTGACTGAACAAATAAACTTTACCTACAACTATACTCCTCATCAGTTTGTAGATATTACCTGCAGTTAACTTTTCTT
>NW_018171542.1:0-218 GCF_001263595.1 Phalaenopsis equestris
GCAAGACCCCTTTAAAGAAAATAATTAAAAGGAGCAAATAAAAAATAACCGGATTGCAATCTAGAGATTGTAAGATTGATCAAAGGGCTGAGGCCTCCAATCTGTGTGCTCAAAATTTTCTTATATGACGATAAGCGGGAGCCATAAAATTCGGGTCACAAATTTAGCAATTTCTTTTTTGAGACAAATTTCTAAATATGCAGAATAAAATTTTCTCC
>NW_018171543.1:0-218 GCF_001263595.1 Phalaenopsis equestris
GAACGACCAATAGAACCCAAAATGGGTGATCGACACATAACGGTTGATCAAACTCAAAAGATAAGGTGATCGACCCGGGACGGCCGATCAAACCCAATAGAGGATATGGGATCGATCTAGGGCTGTCGATCAACCTGAAGTGCTCAAATGATCATGCATATAACATGCAATATGATCAACATTCTATAAATGCCACGAACTCGTCCTAACGGCCTCAC
>NW_018171544.1:0-218 GCF_001263595.1 Phalaenopsis equestris
GTCCGACCGTCGGCGAACTCGCCCAGACGACTCTGGATGACAAAATGGACCACACAGATGTGTCTGGGACGTCGACTTTAGCTAGAGAGGACACCCATATTGTCGGGGTTACACGAAATGGACCACACAGATTGCACGAAAATCGATGCATTTTTTTTTCTTTAGCGGGATGCAGGCCTGGACTCAACTCGGATTCGATTCAGGCTGGACTCGAGCCT
>NW_018171545.1:0-218 GCF_001263595.1 Phalaenopsis equestris
AGTTTTAAAAGGGAGAATTTATTGACATACTTATATAAAAAAATAATTTATATAATTGACCAAATATCCTTATTACATATTTATACAGAGAAATATGCCTAAAAAATTATTTTATAATGATTGATACAATTTAATTTTCTGATAAATTCCCGCTTCAATATCACATTTTATCTCTTATTTATCATGATTGTATACTTGTGGAATGTATTTTAGTGGTA
>NW_018171546.1:0-218 GCF_001263595.1 Phalaenopsis equestris
TTGGGTTTCTTTTGAATCAAATTACAAATGGAAATTTTTTTTTGCCATGTTTTCCCATCGGTTGGGTTCGGTTTTGTCTTCTTTTTTTGGATCGAATGTTGGCTGGAAAGTTTTATGATATTTTTGACCCATTTAATGGTTTCGGTTTGTCCCTTAGCTGGACTTACTTGGGCTCTTTTTGGTGATTTATGCTGGCTGAAATTCTTCACTGTTTGACC
>NW_018171547.1:0-218 GCF_001263595.1 Phalaenopsis equestris
ATAAAATAGTTTTTCATAACCAAATCTAATTCTCAAAACATATAATGAAAAAATATTTATAATACTTAAAATAATTTTAAAATTTACTTTAACACACCAATTGAACAACTTCTACATACTGCTATAACCTCCTCAATCAAATTCTATTAGAGAAGGTTCTCATTTCGATTTCAAAGCTCAGTAAAAAAATCGAGAAAAAATTATGTCTGGACACCGCA
>NW_018171548.1:0-218 GCF_001263595.1 Phalaenopsis equestris
AAATGAACCAAGAATCATCCTTTCACCCTTTTATAGAAAATAAAAGGCACAAAATTCAAAGGATTTGCTCCAATGTTATAAATAAAATTAATAAATATTATTGTTCCTTTCAAGAATAATCATTGTTATGTCTCCTTTCAAGAATAATCATTTTTATGTCTCCTTTTAAGAATAATCATTTTTATGTCTTCTATTTGCAGCTCCTCCATCAAGAGTTA
>NW_018171549.1:0-218 GCF_001263595.1 Phalaenopsis equestris
TCATACAGAGGTTCAACATGAGTGAGACAAAACTAGTTTGCACTCCCTTAGATAGTCACTTCAAAATATCTAATAAACTATCATCTAAGTATGAAACAGAGCAAGCACATATGAGAAATCTGTATGTTTCAGCGGTTTGGAGTCTAATATATTTTATGATATATACGAGACTGGTTATTACATATGCAATGAGAATCATCAACAAGTACATGGGTATC
>NW_018171550.1:0-218 GCF_001263595.1 Phalaenopsis equestris
ACAATATTAATAAGAGCATGAAATGTAAATATAAACTTCTACGAAAAAAATATTCCGTTCCGACGTCCGTAAGTCCGGTGATCACGCTGCCTGCTAATGACATATATGATGATGTGACTGCCGTTGATTGAAAGTGCGGTTTTTATATAAATATATATATATTTTATAAAATGTAATAAAATCCTAAAATTTATATCCTCTGACTCCATACACCTTAA
>NW_018171551.1:0-218 GCF_001263595.1 Phalaenopsis equestris
ACCCAGTGCGGGACCAACTTTACAATGCACAATGCTCAGGTGGAACTAATCCTCCAAAACACCTATTGGGGGTCCAACCCCACATAAAAATTAAAATTCGTAATGAACTCTTGAACATCTTTGTTTAAAGGTGGTTGAACAGACTGTCCTGAAGTCCGAATGAGTTAACTATACTCACCTATAAAAGAAATGGGTGGAGCATGCCAACGAAAGAAGGG
>NW_018171552.1:0-218 GCF_001263595.1 Phalaenopsis equestris
TGTGATGTCATGTTTAGAATTTGAGTGGTATGTATGTAAATATGAACGCAGTTGTTTCTACTGTGGTACGTGAGAATTGTGTGGCATGCATGTAAATATCCCTTTTTTTATATGATTTTTAATTATTATTTTTTTTTAAGGATCTCCATTTAATTGTTTTTATCTTTTATTTTGGTAGATTTACATATACATACCATGTATTTACATATTTATTATCT
>NW_018171553.1:0-218 GCF_001263595.1 Phalaenopsis equestris
ATATGTAATTTACATACAAACCACAATTTTTATGCATTTTACATAACTAACACCTGAAGTAGAATGTTTACAATCATACCACATTGATATCATACACACATGCATGAAAAGATATATTTTACTTTTGCAACGGATGCTATTTTTTGTTGTAATGTTAAAAATTTGAATGCTATCCGTACAGGTTTGAAAGTTTACGTGCTAGTTATATAAATACATAA
>NW_018171554.1:0-218 GCF_001263595.1 Phalaenopsis equestris
CTCCTTCCATATCCTTTTTTCTTTGGAGATATTTTTATAAACTTCTACCTCTTGATGATATCCTTAAGCTAAAAGGGTTGAAACTTGCCTCTTTTTGTTATAATTGCAAAAAGAATGTTGAATCAATTGACCATTTGTTTTTTTATTGCCCCTTTGCTAGAGAGGATTGACAACGTATTGGGTGCTCCTTTGGTATCACTTGGCCCTTGCACTTGACA
>NW_018171555.1:0-218 GCF_001263595.1 Phalaenopsis equestris
TTTCAAACTGCCAAAAGTAAACATTCAGCCAGCTTATTCGCAGCAGCTTATTTATAAGCTATAGTTGCCCCAAACACACCCTTAATTAGGTCATTTGACTCAATAAACCAGAGAGCATGACAATGTGGAACGATATAATCATGGGATCGTGATCAAATTTATCATCATTCATCCGAACATCAGCTCTAAGCTCAAAGTGATAAATTTCTATAATTTAA
>NW_018171556.1:0-218 GCF_001263595.1 Phalaenopsis equestris
AAATTTACCAAGCATAAGAAAAATAGATTTTTTTTTATACCAATCATCTGCTCCATCTCACATTATCAGAGACTCTCACCAGCAAGCAGTTCGACAAACCCCATGTTGGCCTCGCCGGCCAAGGGACAATAGTTGCCTCTGCATGCGACCGGACTTGGGTCTCTAGGGCTATCGGATCGATTGTTGAGCCGGCCACCGAAAGATCATATCTAAAGTAA
>NW_018171557.1:0-218 GCF_001263595.1 Phalaenopsis equestris
TCTTTCTGAGATTGATACCTAAATTTCAACTCTCATCTTGGGGTCAGTACCTAAATTTTAATTCTTATCTTTCGGGATCAGTACCTAAACTCTGACTCCCTTCTTTTGAGATCTATACCAAAATTCTAATTATCTTTTAAGATTGATCCCTAAATTTTAATCATCATTTCAGAATCAGTACCAAAATTTTGATTCATATCTTTCGAGGTCGATACCTA
>NW_018171558.1:0-218 GCF_001263595.1 Phalaenopsis equestris
CTTCCATTAAAGCACTATATCTCAAAAATATGTATAAAAATGCATACATAAAGACCATATATTTTAGGTGTATCACCTAGGCACCAAAATTAGCGCCTAAGTGCCAGAGCCTAATGAAGCTGGCCCTATGCACCAGAATCTGACGCCTAGGCGCCACAATTTCTGGACCTAGAGAAAATTACCCCCAAGTAGTTTTTCCCACTTCTACCATTTTAAAC
>NW_018171559.1:0-218 GCF_001263595.1 Phalaenopsis equestris
TTTTTTTTTTCTTTCATTTGTGAGATTGCAAAATCTATCTTTTATGCTCTTCGAAGACCTTTCAAAATTTAAGAAAATAATATTATTATTCTAAATTTTGGTCATATATATAATTAACCACTTCTATTGATTTAACAAATCTAGCAACTAATCCATTCAGAGTTATTGGATGCAAATTTTAAATTTCATTAAAATCAAAACAAAACTAAAAATATTAA
>NW_018171560.1:0-218 GCF_001263595.1 Phalaenopsis equestris
CCCTTGCGAGCCTCAAATTAGTAAAGGTACATCCTTTGCTTTAGAATCAACAAATAATAGCATATAAAAAAATAAGTCTTTTATAGGAAAGATATAGAGAAACACTGCAAGTAGAAGTTGAAGGAAAATTGAACTTTACAAAAGAAAGGGAAGTTGGGACTCAGACAATCATTCATAATAGAATCCTTACAACTGGAATGCAATTCTGAAGCTTCCAA
>NW_018171561.1:0-219 GCF_001263595.1 Phalaenopsis equestris
ATAAAAAAAGGAAATTTTATTTATGTCAATTGATAGATACAAGGCATTTCAGACCGATAAATAGATCAGGTACACATTTTACTTTTTTTATTAAAACAATGCTTCGGGAAGGTGAAGGCCCTTGGTGGGTTGTCAGGAGCTCGACTCATTCAAACATTAATGTTCAAGCGAAAACCCTAATAATCACCATCGGGAAGATGAGAGAAAACTCAATCGTTG
>NW_018171562.1:0-219 GCF_001263595.1 Phalaenopsis equestris
TTTCATATATTTTACATCCTAGAACAAGTCCTCTGCCACCATGAATTGACATTTTTCTCAATTGAGAACAAGATTAGTCTCTTCATACCATTTTAGTATCTTTGTTAAATGATTTAAACATGAATAAAACTAGGTTCCAAACATGGATAAATCATCCATGAAAATTTCTATCCCTTTTTCAATCAAGTCACAGAAAATAGACATCATACACCTTTGAAA
>NW_018171563.1:0-219 GCF_001263595.1 Phalaenopsis equestris
AAAATTGTTTTGTTTTGAAAATGTTGTTGAATTTTCTAAAATTATTTTGTTTTGAAAATGAAATCCCAACCAAACATGCATGATACATTAAAACAAGAGTAAATTACAGTAATAAAATGATCATAAATAAAATGTACATGTGTACCAGGCGTATCTGCTGCTGTTGTCCCTGCTGCATGGTTTGCTTAGAAAACATAATATAATTTGCAGGGAATTTAA
>NW_018171564.1:0-219 GCF_001263595.1 Phalaenopsis equestris
AAAAAACAAGTGAAAGATTTGTCACTATTAAAGAGTCTCCAAGAAATCTAAAATGATGACTCTGGAAGAATTGAAAGTGATGAATCGAATGACATTAAGTTTGATCTATCTTTCTTTTTCCACATGTTGCATTCAACATAGTCAATGAGAAACTACGGTAGATCTAATGGCGACACTAATAAAAATGTATGAAAAACCTTCTGCTTCAAATAAGATTTT
>NW_018171565.1:0-219 GCF_001263595.1 Phalaenopsis equestris
ACCGCATAATTCTTATGAATTTACATGCATACCATGTAGTTCTTATGAATTTACATATCTAACATATAGAGTATAATGTTTTTATTTATAACATTTTGGTAAGTGTTACAAACCTAGTAATAATAATATTGATGATGTGATGTTATGGATTTGAGTGGCATGCATGTAAATATGAAAATTTAAATGTTGGCTATGTAAATATATAAAAATAGTGTGATA
>NW_018171566.1:0-219 GCF_001263595.1 Phalaenopsis equestris
TACTCTACCGTCGCAAATTTTCTAGCACGCATCAAATGAATTTTAAATTTTGTTTGATGTAAGTTTTGTATATTATTAATTATTTCCTTCTTTTGAGTATTATGTCAATCCCAAAATTTATTTAAAACTCGTAAAATTTAGCCCGGTCCATCAAATTTGTCTCTCAACTCTATCTTATGTCATGTTGGAAAAATTATTACGTCCGTCGTCCGAATGCCG
>NW_018171567.1:0-219 GCF_001263595.1 Phalaenopsis equestris
TAGATTATCAAATTTTGAAGTAATGAAATACGAAAACACAAGATTTCAAAAAAAGTTCTATGTTTTTTTTTTTTTTGCTACAAATATGTGGCTAACCATTTAAAAATTAAAATTTTTTATGATGTGCTTTATGTTTTTATATAATTTTGATCACTTTTTAATTAGTATTTACACGTAATATATAATTATTATGTTATTTATGTCATATTTAATTAATTT
>NW_018171568.1:0-219 GCF_001263595.1 Phalaenopsis equestris
CTCAGAGGTGACCAAACCCTGGCTAGCCACCACCTTAATCGCCAGAAATATTCACCTTAAAGGAGTCCAAGAGGGCAAAAACCCAAAATTGAACTCACGTTAGATGGCTAAGCTTGATTGGATGTTAGGCCATTCTTTCCTACACCTAGGCAATACCCTAGCCATCTCAGCTTAGTCTGAGAGCCATTATAGCCTATTTTTTTAAATCACCCCCTCCAT
>NW_018171569.1:0-219 GCF_001263595.1 Phalaenopsis equestris
CACCCAAATTCTTACTTTTAAATAGAAAAATATCATTATATTTAGGGTATATTTGGGGCAGTTGCAGTTTATTAATAAGTTGTTGACAAACTGTTGTTTAAAAAGTTGTGGTGACTATTACAATTTTTTTTTTTTGAAAGTCAGACTACAACTAGAAAGCTGTCATCTCACATGGTTAGGAAAAATATAAAAACTTTAATTTCAGCGGTTTGAAAATAT
>NW_018171570.1:0-219 GCF_001263595.1 Phalaenopsis equestris
TAGAGAAAGTAACAAACCATCCAATTGGTTGGCTAAAAGGGGTCTACACATAGAAATCTCATTGGTTAGCAAGATGATCCCTAATCCACTGGCCTTCTTACTGTCTAGTGGCCTTCTTTCTCCCCCTTACATTAGATAGTCTTCCCCTTTTTTTAATTGTCTTTCCTTTTGAGAGGTTGCCTCATTTATAGGCCCTCTTCACCTATTTGTAACAGTTTT
>NW_018171571.1:0-219 GCF_001263595.1 Phalaenopsis equestris
TATGGTCTAAGTAGCCAAGATAAAGCATCTCACCATTAACCTTATCATAATCGTTTGAGTATAATTATAAGTGATAATTTATATTGCTCGATCACATATGCTAATGAGAAAAGCTCATTAAAGTATTGCAAATAAAGAGAAATGTCTCATCTAAAAGTATTTTTCCATCAATTTATTGATTTCCCTACGACTAGTTATAAATGATAAGTCACCATGAGT
>NW_018171572.1:0-219 GCF_001263595.1 Phalaenopsis equestris
TCGTAGGATTTATATAATCCCTCAAAGATTTATGTTAATTTTCTAAACTATTATTTTGAAGGTTTTCCATTTCTATTTCTTGTTCTTCAAGTCCTTTCTATTTTGTCTTTTTTTTATCTTTTTTCTACTCAGGATCATAAGGCACAATTTTTGCGGATCCTTTATTTTGCATACGTAACACAGTAAACAATACATTAAAAATTAAACAAATAAAATAAA
>NW_018171573.1:0-219 GCF_001263595.1 Phalaenopsis equestris
AGTTCACACCCGCCAGAGGAATCCACGCACTTGACATCATAAAACAAAACATTTAACAAAATGATAGACGCAGTGTCAAAGAATGTGGCTTTAGGTAAGGTACTTGCCTCTACATAATTAGGCTTGGGAAGAATTGAGTTAAAAGGCATTTACATACATACCACCAAAGTCTTACATATTTATGCATCTAACACCTAAATTTTATTTTTTACATTTATA
>NW_018171574.1:0-219 GCF_001263595.1 Phalaenopsis equestris
AAACTTGTAGGAATTTAGTAGCTTTACTTCACATTTGAATTTTCTATTATATTTTTAGATTAATTTTTACTGTTTTAAGTAAAACTTTCTCTAAAATTTTATTCAAAGAATTACAACTTTTTTGTGGGATCGATACTAGGATTTTTATAGAAAACTCTATATTACTTAAGACAATATTTATACTTGCATAGTACCTCTAGTTTGAAAACTAGTATTCTA
>NW_018171575.1:0-219 GCF_001263595.1 Phalaenopsis equestris
GGGGCAAAATTGGGGATTTTGGTTTGAGTTGAATTAGGGCTAGGATTGAGGCTATTTCAAGGCCAATTGTGAGCTCAATTTGGTCTATGGGAATGCTAAAAAGAGTTTAGGAAGTGAATTTGGGTAAATTGGATAATTTAGGGCATTCAATTTGGTGGAATTTTGGCTCATGGTTAAATTGGGTGTTCAAATTGGGCTTGGAATTTGACTTTAAAATTG
>NW_018171576.1:0-219 GCF_001263595.1 Phalaenopsis equestris
AAGTGAATAAGGGAATATATTTGAAAATATACAATAATTTCAAAGGCTGAAGTTATGTAAGAAGATAAAGATAAATACATAAATATATATAGCTTGAAGATAGAATAAAATTTCAAAGTTATAAAGTATTTACTTTTGATTCTAAATTATATAGAAAGTAAAAGGAATACTATTAAATGCTATCAAAAAAGCAAAACTAGATTAAGTGAAAAAATAAGA
>NW_018171577.1:0-219 GCF_001263595.1 Phalaenopsis equestris
AGGAGTAAACCATCAAATAAAGGGCTAAGACTAATTGTGCTCAGCAAAGGCATAGATCTGCTTATCAACAAATCCAACCTAAGGGAAAAGTTTAATTTTACCAGCAGATTCATAAGTGTCCCTAAGATTCCTCATAAGTGGCTGAAAGTTAGCAGCAACATTGTCTACTAACATACTAAAAGATCCCCTCACCAAGGGTTGTTCTACCTATTGGCTTGT
>NW_018171578.1:0-219 GCF_001263595.1 Phalaenopsis equestris
ATCATAAACCCTCTCCTGGATCCCCTGACTTCTCTAGCCACCACCCCTGGCCCTGTTAGCTAGCCTACTGGTCAGAAAACACCAAAATAGAGAGCCACCCCTAAGCCTAAACTCCAAATTCGAACTCTCTAACTTGGTTCACTCCAATTGGAAACTTGTGCCACACAACCCTCCACATAAGCAGCTTTTTGCACCTAATGGCTAGCCATGCTGACCTCT
>NW_018171579.1:0-219 GCF_001263595.1 Phalaenopsis equestris
AGTCTTGACGGTACTCCAACAATTATCGGTGGTGTCGGCCATTTATTTTGAAAATCATTTAAATTTAATATAATATGTATTTATGATTATAATTTTGGAAAATAATATTTTATTTTTGAAAAATGAAACCGAATGAATCTCAAATATTTGATAGTTTAGATGGCTGAGCGCGATTCCAAAAATAATACATTATCCTGAAGGATATGCATATAACTTTTT
>NW_018171580.1:0-219 GCF_001263595.1 Phalaenopsis equestris
GCTTGAGAGAATATTTCTGCCTAGTTTCTTTGACTTGATGGAGCATCTCCCGTACATTTCACCACGAAGCATTAATTTAAGATCCAGTATAGTGCCACTGGATATATCTATTTGAGAGATAATTACATTGGGACTAAATAGTTAGTAACTCATTTATAAAAAATATTGGTAATTTGTTCTAAGTAACATTTATTTTTTAGATTTTTAAATAAATTGAAG
>NW_018171581.1:0-219 GCF_001263595.1 Phalaenopsis equestris
CTTCTTCTTCTTCTTCTTCCACTTCTTTTTCTTCTCCCATTTCTTCTCCTTCTATTTCTTCTTAACCTATTTCATTTTCTTTTTCTTCTACTTATTTATTTTATTATTTTTTTTTCTTCTCTTTCTTCCATTTCTTCTCGACCAACCACGACAATCTCGACGATCTTCCTTCATCTCATCGGCGTCTGTCTTGCCGGTATCGTAACTTTCACCGGACCG
>NW_018171582.1:0-219 GCF_001263595.1 Phalaenopsis equestris
CCCTTCAGAGGAAAAATAGACCATAGTTTTTCCTCTCAATTTGAGGAAAAATCGGCCAAGGATTGCCTATCTAACAAAGGCAAACTACAGCTTGCCACAAACTTTTTTCGAGTATACATGTTTTTATTAGATCAATTCTTATAAATAATAATATGGACATCTTTTTTCTTAAATAAAATATTTACAATACAAAATTATATACTAAATCAAAATCTAATA
>NW_018171583.1:0-219 GCF_001263595.1 Phalaenopsis equestris
GGGGGGGGGGGGGGGGGGCATGAGTATCAAAGTGTGTGAGAATGTGGTAAGTCTCTCTACGAGTTGTAAGAGGAGAGGGGAAGTGAGATTTTTCTTCTTTCTTACATTTCCAAGAAAAAATTGAGTGTTATTGTAAAGTGATGCACCCCTAGTGTGTGTTATTTTTAGGCACGCTTTATGTTAATTCAATTCCCTTGAGAAGGTGTAAAAAACTTGACC
>NW_018171584.1:0-219 GCF_001263595.1 Phalaenopsis equestris
TTGCACTTATTTCTAGTTATTTGTCAGTTGGATGCAGGTTGACTATTATTACATTAAACCTACCACGTGCTGACAAAAGCATAATTTCTTAACAGAAGTAACCAAGAAACCTAGTAGACTTCCCACAGAAAGCTGAAAGGTTAATTTACTCACAAAAGATGTAACAGACTAGTTATGCTCACAAAGAAAATCAAATCCCTCAAAAGAAATATGTTGACA
>NW_018171585.1:0-219 GCF_001263595.1 Phalaenopsis equestris
ACACTATTGACAGGCAAGGAAGTGGAGAAAAGCCAATGTGTTGGATTTGATTCTTCTAGAACTCCATAAATAACGAAAATCTAGAATCACATCTTTAGCAAATACGCTTCTAATGAGGCTATTGAAGAGCTAGTTGCAGTCTTCTATTTAATAACCTCTTACAATCATCATCATAATTGGCCCTTATAGCCAATTAGCAGAGTTATTTTACTCATCTGC
>NW_018171586.1:0-219 GCF_001263595.1 Phalaenopsis equestris
TATTTAATTTTTAATAACTATTTTATTCAAAAATAAAGATTTTCAATTTTAATTCATTCAATCAATCAAGAAATACTATCTATCCTTAGGAAAATTATTGGAGGTTTAACTAGATCAGAGGACCAGTAGGACCAATTTTCATGATTTTTAAAGATATATTTTAATTATTATAAATATTTAATGATTTTAAGCATTAATTAAATATAAAACATTATTTAG
>NW_018171587.1:0-219 GCF_001263595.1 Phalaenopsis equestris
GAGTTATTTCCTTTGATTAAAAATTATTTTCTTTCCTATTTTAGGAGAGAATGATGCTCCTCATACTCTGGGAGAATGATGTTGGAGCTCTCCGCTCCACGGAAGACTGGAAAGACAGGATCTCTTTAGTAGCAGTCCTTAGTGTTTCTTTATGTATGCTTATGGTTTGATTGAAGACTCAAAGTATTAATGCCATATCAGGTATATATGATCACACAA
>NW_018171588.1:0-219 GCF_001263595.1 Phalaenopsis equestris
CGAGCTTCTTAACGAGCCAAACACGAGTTGTTCACAAACATGGAGCTTTTTTGACAGCCCTACTAATATGTAGGATCGATATGGTGTATGTACTCAAATATTTGAATAAATTTTTTTTATAAGAGGTATTTATTATTATCATTTATCTATTTTAAATTATTTGCAGTTGATAATTAAATTTGATTATATGTATATATATATATATATATATAGATATAT
>NW_018171589.1:0-219 GCF_001263595.1 Phalaenopsis equestris
AACCTCAACAAACATTGCACTAACCAAAATATTCATAGAATACACATCACCAAAAGAGAATAACATCTCGCCTGAGCCATAATTACTTTCACGAGAGCTTCAGCAGAGCTTAGAACTTACCTCAAGAAAAAAAATTTTAATTTCCATCCTAAAATTTGAATATATAATAATATATTCAAAAAATTGGTTGAATTTTAATAATGGCTGGAAATTTTCATT
>NW_018171590.1:0-219 GCF_001263595.1 Phalaenopsis equestris
TTTCAAAATTACCAAAATACACCCTCATTTTACCAAATTTACGAAAATATCCTTGGTGACCCAAATTGCTCTAAAACCTTCAAAATTATTTCAAATAATCCCCAAATCAATTTAAAATGCTCCATTGAGTTCAATTTGACCAATTTTACCCATTTTGACCAAAAGCCCCAAACTGCCCTTAAAAGTCCAATTACCTCAATTCACCCCCAATGTCCACCA
>NW_018171591.1:0-219 GCF_001263595.1 Phalaenopsis equestris
CAGAATGTCAGGCTTCTCATCCAAGCACAATCGAGGAGGCACTTGAAATCCTAAGAGCTACTGCCGAAATTTATACAAATGAAGATTTTAATCTGTTCGCAGCAAAATTGATAAAGAACCTGGTCCGTAGAGATATCTTTGTGAAGATGTCTGCTACCCACAGAGTGGCATATATTCGTTGTTCTTATGATCGCTTGAACATTTGAGATGTTTTATATT
>NW_018171592.1:0-219 GCF_001263595.1 Phalaenopsis equestris
AATTTAAATATTAGATATGTAAATATATAAGAATTATGTGATATGTACGTAACTGAAAGAAATTAATATTTTTTATTAATTTGTTATCTAATTTTTTTTATTGGTTTAGTAAATTATTTATTAATATTAATTTGAAATACTTAAGTGGATTAATTAGGATTTAATTATTGTCATCCTTAATGTGAATGCCTTCTTTATTTTTTCAATAGCATCCTTTGC
>NW_018171593.1:0-219 GCF_001263595.1 Phalaenopsis equestris
TTAGTAGAATTCAAGTTGGTTGGTTGAAGTGGAAGTGCATTGGGACTATTGTGCAATAGAAAAATACCGCTTAGACTAAAAGAAAAATCTTATAAGATGGTGAGACCTGCAATGCTCTTTGGTGTAGAATGTTGGCCTTTAAAGAGAAGCATAAGATAAAGTTAAATGTTGCTGAGATGAGAATGCATGCTTAGGTGGATGAGTGGCTTGACACTTAGA
>NW_018171594.1:0-219 GCF_001263595.1 Phalaenopsis equestris
AAGGCCGTCAAGTCCGCTAGAAAATCTCACAAAGCGACTGGAGTGCCACCTACTCGTATCCGTATTTGGTTCCGTTTAAGGAACAAAGTTGATACCACAGTAGTTACTATTGATTGTACCATTACGAAGACCGCAGGTCGTCAACCGGTTAAGTCAAGACCGGATTCAAAAATCGTACCCGTCACACATTATGGAGATACTCCCACAATCCCAAAGGTA
>NW_018171595.1:0-219 GCF_001263595.1 Phalaenopsis equestris
CATTGCTTAGTTGAATGGTGGTATGTGCTCAAAAGGATCTTGTCGTCTTTTTTTAAGACTATGAAATTCGAATCATAAATTTATTTGGCACTTTCATCTCGACAATCTCCTTTAAGAATACATTTCTTAACTAGCATATCCTCTTTCTAACTTTCTGCTTCCTCTATCTTTCAAAATTAGCAGAGAGAAATCTAACAATATTTTCAGAATAGAACATTT
>NW_018171596.1:0-219 GCF_001263595.1 Phalaenopsis equestris
AACCCCTTATTTATCGATCAATCTGTCAAAGTTCTGCATGACGGTGTCACAACCATGATAGCGGATGACATGGCGAGCATATGAGCGTATCTGGCCTCTAGCTTCCAACGCGTTGTTGGCATCCGGTTCTCCACTAACCATATCAAAGCCGCCCACCCTGGCGAGCTAGTTCATGTCGAAGCTATCCCAATTCAACAAGGTAGAACCATTCAAGTAAAT
>NW_018171597.1:0-219 GCF_001263595.1 Phalaenopsis equestris
TTTCACTCCATAGAAGATTTGGCAAATATTTTAAATTGCTCCTGCCTCCACAATACTAGGAAGTCCAGGATCTGCTACGTTAATACTAGTGGAGGAAAAAGACCCTTATCCCAGCAAAAATATGGATATGTAAGGCATTTTATGCTTCACTCTGGAAGAAGTTTAAGATGAATAAATAGACATGTAGGAACTAGAGAACTGGATATAGTAGCTTGAGAA
>NW_018171598.1:0-219 GCF_001263595.1 Phalaenopsis equestris
TTTACATACATACCACACAGTTCTTATATATTTACGTATCCAACCTGCAAAGTTTGATTTTTTACACTTTTAGCACCTTAGTGTCATAAAATTATGCTTGAAAAGGTGTATTTCTTTTTTAAAAAATAGTCATTAATATGTTTTATGTGATATTAAAGATTTGAATGTTTTGCATGTAAATATTAATGCTTAGGTGTTAGATATGTAAATACATAAGAA
>NW_018171599.1:0-219 GCF_001263595.1 Phalaenopsis equestris
TAGTTTTAGATTTTAAGATGAAGAGTTGTAAAATAGAATTAGATGGAAGAACCTAAAAGACAAATAAAATTATTATTATAGGTAAACCTCAAGATTTTAAAATTTGGGATGTTCATGAAGGAACAAATGTTATATGAGATAAAGTTACAAACACTATTACACAAGTAGTAAAAATTGTACTTGAAAAATCGAAAGAAAAATATTTTATAAATAAAAATA
>NW_018171600.1:0-219 GCF_001263595.1 Phalaenopsis equestris
GTGTTTTATTAATGAGTTGGTATGCAAATTTGTGATAGTGTGAGTGAAATAGTAGACCATTTGTTGAACCGGTGCTCTTTTGGGATTCCTTCATATGTTCGTAACCAATGCTGTTATACATGTTCCTTTTAGCGTGAACAAACCATCGCATTAAGAAATATTTTTAGGGAATTAGCTTTATTTACGCCACATTAAGCACATAAAGTGAGTGAGAACATA
>NW_018171601.1:0-219 GCF_001263595.1 Phalaenopsis equestris
TTGCTCTGGGATAGTAAATTGTTGAGTATCTTCAACCTATCCCGTGCCGTTTGACGAAATTATTGATTTTGGCATTTTTGAAAGCTATACCATTGTTGGAAGTTATTCTTCACGGTACTCCTAAATGGTGGATGATTTGGCTTTTGAAGAATTGAAAGACGTGTTGTGTTGTAACCTCTCGTAGCCTTTGCCCATTTGGAGAAATAATCTGTAGCAGCA
>NW_018171602.1:0-219 GCF_001263595.1 Phalaenopsis equestris
TCTTCATGGTATCTAAATTATAAATCAAATCTATGCTATCTTTCATGGACTCAAAGTTAAATTTAAGTTGTCATTAATTGATTCAAGTTGCTCACAATTGAAGTTTAGGACAATGTCATTTTAAAGTCATACTTTAATCAGTTAAATTTACCAAATTTTATAATGATCTTTAACGTTATACTTGTAAACATGAATTTTTCAAATCTTTTTTGAAAAAAA
>NW_018171603.1:0-219 GCF_001263595.1 Phalaenopsis equestris
CAGCTTATCTTGAAACGAGGCTCGCGATTGGCCCATGGGGTTCGACCCGCGGCTTGTGTTTAGTGTAAAAATCCAACCGTTTTTTCGGATAAGCTGCTAAAACATGTTTTTTAAACGGTGATGTAATGTTTTGAAAACAACGCCTGCATTTATAAGTTACCCCAAACAATCCTTTTTTAACTAGTAGCTGATCTCATTTATCTGGATCCGACCCAGTCC
>NW_018171604.1:0-219 GCF_001263595.1 Phalaenopsis equestris
GCTCTCATTTTCTATAAATTTATTTAAATTGAGGCGCAAATGATCTTAAATTTCAACTTGAAATGTTTCTAGCTCAAAATGCTTCGAGATTCATGCATGGACATAAAAATTTGTTGATGGCACATCTTGTATTTTCTAGTTTCAATTAGTAATTAATAAATGTGAAAGTTTACATGCATAATAGACAATTCTTATGTATTTACAAATCCAAAAACCAAC
>NW_018171605.1:0-219 GCF_001263595.1 Phalaenopsis equestris
ATTTGGTAATTGAATGTCTTTTTAATTTTTCTTAAATTATTAAGATATATTTTTTAAGAGAAAGATTTACATACATTTCATACAATTCATATGCAATTACAAATCAAGGATTAAAGTTTTGATATTTATATTTAAATTATTTACCTATATATGAAAAATTAAAAGAATGAGTATGACATTTTGTGATATAAAATTTTAAATGCTATAAATACAAAAAAA
>NW_018171606.1:0-219 GCF_001263595.1 Phalaenopsis equestris
TATATATATATATATATATATTAGATACATAAATTTATAATAGATTTTTGTGGTATGTTTATAAATGCCAATGTATAAGTTGCAAGCACTCAGATGTACTCTGGACGTCTTTGAATTAAACTCAAGAGAGCGCACCACGTTGAACAAGGTAATGAATAAACCCAGGAATAAACTCATTAGAGCTGTTCCATCTTCCGTACGAAGACTGAACCTAAATCG
>NW_018171607.1:0-219 GCF_001263595.1 Phalaenopsis equestris
AAAGAAGTTCGGAATTAGTAATTTCTAGCAATCGCTAATTACCACCAGTGGTTGTTTTAACCTAACTACGATTGTGGTATCGAACTATGAATCATATTGTAGCCACCAAATACAACTCTTATAGCCAACTATGACTGTTGCAACCACAAAACACTATTTTTTTGTGGCCAAACTACGATTGTGGTGGTAGCCAATTACGACTTTTACAATCACAAACGA
>NW_018171608.1:0-219 GCF_001263595.1 Phalaenopsis equestris
GAATCCTCCAAAACATCAGCCCATGCATTTCTAGGCAATGGCGGTGGCAACAAGCTTATAGTCGGATCCGAAAAGTTAGAAGTGCGATTCAAATTGTTCCTCCGTATCATTGGCTGCTGTATGTTGACTGGAGGAGTCTCTGATCGCAATTTAGCATGCAAGTCATTAGCCGCATTGGTAGGCAGAGATGGAGTAGGAGACGCCGAGAACGGAGGCGAG
>NW_018171609.1:0-219 GCF_001263595.1 Phalaenopsis equestris
GACTTCCCTATTGATGGTCAGTTATCCTTCACAAAACATACACATTCAAACACCTTTAATGGGAGGACCTCGCTATTATCTCATTTTCGTTTTTGACAAGGAGACTTCCAATCGAACAAACTTGAGGGCATCCCGTTGATCAATTGAGCAACTATCAAAACTGTTTGCTCCCATAAGCGCTATGTGACATTCATTGTGATTATCATGTTTTAGTCTACC
>NW_018171610.1:0-219 GCF_001263595.1 Phalaenopsis equestris
AGAGGTGCCTTAGTATCTCTTCAAAATGTGTCCTGGTTCGATGTATTTTCCAATGTATGCCTCCTTTCACAAGTCATAACCACTCTCTTTAGTCAATAACCACCCTCTTTAGACAATAGGTACCTCAAATGTCACTTCAAAATTCAAAAAAATGAAATAACCTTTCAAATAACTGCCTCTAACACTTAAGCATGGGGCCTTTGGTGCTTAGGCGTGGCA
>NW_018171611.1:0-219 GCF_001263595.1 Phalaenopsis equestris
AAACTTTAATTATTAATTCTCAAATTACCAATACCAATTAATAACATATAAAACTGAATTAGAACTTCAACAAAACATCCCTGAATCATTAATCAACGCATCCAAATATTTAAGCACGTACATTAATGTGCTCACACCCACAACACATGTCATCCCAACATTGATAGATTAAAGTGGCACTACCGCAATATCTTCAAGGGGGCATTTACATACATATCA
>NW_018171612.1:0-219 GCF_001263595.1 Phalaenopsis equestris
AAGAAGGCAAAAATGTAGCCGTGCTCTATTGCTCTTTGTGGTTCATAAAGTAATGTGAGATTTTTTAAAGAATATCTAATATAACAAAGGTAGTTGAACTTTTTCTTACCCTAGATAGCTTAGATATTGTAGTTCTAAATCCAAGATAATTCAAGTATAATATGTTTTATGCTAAGTAAGAAAATTAAAAACCTTCAATTTAATTACATAATTTAAGTA
>NW_018171613.1:0-219 GCF_001263595.1 Phalaenopsis equestris
CCTAATAACCTACCAAAGCAAACTTGGCCCAACCTAAACCTAGTTCAGGTTGAACCAGCTCATCCCAATCTTAATGGGTTAACTCATTAATTTAATCATAGAAACTAAAATTAATAGCTTTATGATGTATTTAAATACTCATTTAACTAATCCAAATAATTTATAAGTGCATTAGATCCCTAACAACCTATGCAAAACTAAGAGGTAGTTCAGGTTTAT
>NW_018171614.1:0-219 GCF_001263595.1 Phalaenopsis equestris
GTACAAAAATGGGGTTGGGAGAGGATCCCCCGCTACAAAAATCCAAAACATACAATACTCACTCAAATGGGGGTTCTTTAGCCACATTACAACTCGACACAAAAACACCCAAAGCAAAAAACAAAATATAAAAGAGTGAAAAGTATAGGAATAATTGTCTTTTAGAATCCAAAGAAGCGAAAAGTATAGGATGTCAAAGATTTTAAGGCAAACCTCAGT
>NW_018171615.1:0-219 GCF_001263595.1 Phalaenopsis equestris
CTTCTTAAAATCAAGAAAAAGGCCATCTAACAAGTTGATAGATTTGAACGTTGCTCTTACGCGACATGATCAATTTGATCAGGCACTTGTCATCCACTTTAATTGTTCAACTATTTGATAACATGAGATCAAAATAAAAAAAAAGATAAAAAATCATCTTATTTAATAGCATCCATTCTTTCTCACTTCATGTTTTAGAATGCACTATTATTCAATGGA
>NW_018171616.1:0-219 GCF_001263595.1 Phalaenopsis equestris
TATGGGTCAACAACATAGAATATCTTAGTAGTTTATGATTTTAATATGTGTTTTATGTTCTTAATGGTTGGATGACAAGGGAGTGCTCAAGATAATCACATTTTGAAATTTGCTACTCAACAATGTAGATATAAATTTCCAATGCCTACAGTCGGTTAGTACATTCATAATCAAATATGAAGTGTTACATTTGAATAGATGTACTAATAATTTTATTTT
>NW_018171617.1:0-219 GCF_001263595.1 Phalaenopsis equestris
CTTACAGGACAAATCTCTAGGATATATAAAATTCATCATTTTTCATTGATTCTCACTAAGCAATAGAGTTGATTGATTTAAATATAATCGTTAATCTACTATAACGTGTTCTTGGACACCCATATTTTTCTTGACCCTTTTAGACATGGGCAAGATATTCAAGAAAATATCTTTAACTTGACTACTTAAACAAAAACCCACAACATCACATATTAAGAA
>NW_018171618.1:0-219 GCF_001263595.1 Phalaenopsis equestris
TGTATTATTGTTTGTCATCCTTTTTCTCTTCGTGCTGACGAGGCTCCGTCAAAATACATTTTCTAGCATTGAGCACTGGGGCCTTCTAAGCTCATTATCTGTTCATCAGGCAGTTCATAATTGAGAGGAGATTCAGCCGGTAGCTGGTGTGCCACGAGGAAATCTGCTAAGACTTGTCCTTTTACCGCGCGAAGGGGTACGAAGGTTATATCGAATTGT
>NW_018171619.1:0-219 GCF_001263595.1 Phalaenopsis equestris
ATTTTGATTGTTTGTTTTGATATTATAGGCGTTAAGTTGACTACTTGTCTTTTTGTTTGGATTTTACAAACGTGCCATTAAGCTATTTTTTTATATTTTGATACCTAACGTCTTAGGCAAAACTTAAATTTAAAATGGTAAAAAAATACAAGTAAATTAACTTTTGAAAAGAAAAAAAAAATCTTTTTATGCAAATATTTGGATTTTCTTTGCATGATA
>NW_018171620.1:0-219 GCF_001263595.1 Phalaenopsis equestris
GTAAGATTAAGGCTTTGTTGTTGTTGTTGTATATAGTTTTTCCAAGTGAATTGAACTTCTTTGTGTAAAGATTTGTCACCATGATGTTATAAATATAAACATGTAAAATTTTGATGCTGGACATGCAAATACATAAGATATGTAAGGTCCATATGTAAATTTCCCAACAATATTCAATCAACCGAGTCAAACTCGAACTCGAGCTCACTTACAACACGA
>NW_018171621.1:0-219 GCF_001263595.1 Phalaenopsis equestris
GTAAGATTAAGGCTTTGTTGTTGTTGTTGTATATAATTTTTCCAAGTGAATTGAACTTTTTCATGTAAAGATTTGTCACCATAATGTTATAAATATAAATATGTAAAATTTTGATGCTAGACATGCAAACACATAAGATACGTAAGGTCCATATGTAAATTTCCCAATAATATTCAATCAATCAAGTCAAACTCGAACTCGAGCTCACTTACAACACGA
>NW_018171622.1:0-219 GCF_001263595.1 Phalaenopsis equestris
GTTTAGGTGTGAGATATGTAAATGCATAAGAAATTATGTAAACAATATAGGATTTTATAAATGTGGGTGTTTATGAAATTTTGAATATTGTTGATATATAATTGTAGGGAATATGGGCTGGCATGATTGGAGGAACGGCTATTCAGACACTGATATTGGCCATCATGACCATCAAATGTGATTGGGATAAGGAGGTGAGAATTTTGGATTTTTTTTTTT
>NW_018171623.1:0-219 GCF_001263595.1 Phalaenopsis equestris
TTTCTTTTCTTCTTTTCTCCTCCTTCACCCCATTTTCAATCAAAAATGGTGATTAATTAGTGTGTGGCCAAAAGTTCAAGAATTCCTTTAAGCACCCCTTCAAAATTTGTCAAAATTCAATGAATTTTGCGAAGTAACAGTCTCAACACCATTTTGGTGTTGACTGGTACCATTCGACGGTGGTCGTGCTCCATACAGGTGTATTGGCGCCGTTCGGCG
>NW_018171624.1:0-219 GCF_001263595.1 Phalaenopsis equestris
AATTATTGCGTGTGAAGGGCGCTCTTCGTACGCAATAAACGCACCTTTTTTTGGGCTTGAGAACATTTCTTTAATATTCAATAAAAAATCTCATTCTTTGTTTGAAAAAAAAAATTAGTGTACAGCAAATAGGGCTGCAAACGAGTCGAGCCTGAGCAGCTCGTGTTCGGCTCGTTCGAATCTGGCTCGTGTTCAAAATCAGCTCGTGTTCGAAATGAC
>NW_018171625.1:0-219 GCF_001263595.1 Phalaenopsis equestris
TTTACTGCCAATCTTACTGCAAGTGAATGTAGATACGCTATTTATGATTTTGATTTTTTTACCGAGGAGAATGTCCCCAAAACCAAGATATTTTTCATAGCTTGGTAATAACTTTGTTTTTTGCACTAATCAAGCACATCTAAGTTTTCACTAAAGCACACAAATAATCCATCCTTAAGGTATGCTTGTAGATCAGGTTTCGATGGTTTCACAGAACCA
>NW_018171626.1:0-219 GCF_001263595.1 Phalaenopsis equestris
GAAATCAAATGTGGGGTCCACATTAGCTGGTTTGACAATGACTTTGTTATAGAACCAAAATCGTATCCATTCGTTCTTTACCGTCCATCACAACAATTTTTTTTTATTCAAAATAGAGCCAACCGTCATACATCTTTGCTATAATGGACGGTGGAGATCTGACACCGTATGCATCTCTGCATACGAGAATAATTTTTTCACGATATGAGGTATTGTATG
>NW_018171627.1:0-219 GCF_001263595.1 Phalaenopsis equestris
ATTACTGTAGAAAAACCACCACCTCCATTTCCTCATAGATTGAATCAAAACAAAAGATAACCAGATTACAAAATTATTAGAAATTTTGAGGAAATTGACTGTAAAAATTCCATTTGTTTAAGCTCTGGAACAAATACCAAGCTATGTAAAGTTTAGGGAGGATATACTTAATAAAAAAAGGATGTTTACATATAATGAAATTGTTGCACTTAATGAGGA
>NW_018171628.1:0-219 GCF_001263595.1 Phalaenopsis equestris
CCACTGTAATAGATGCTAAACACAAACCAAAAGCCGCCGAAAATCCAATAAGCTATTGCACATCCAAATGAATCCAACCCACTGTAATAGATACAAGTGAATCCAACCCAAAGCCAACAAAATCCAACAAGCTGATGTGCATACAAAGAAACCAAACCATATTTTTTGCGGTTGTGAAGAGAGGAGAAGATAAGCATACTGCGCGCGAAGAGAAGAGGA
>NW_018171629.1:0-219 GCF_001263595.1 Phalaenopsis equestris
TAAGTTATTAAAATAAATGTGAGTCACAAATAAAACTTCAACAACACAATCATAGGTTGATTATGCAATAGTACCACGATGATAGAATACCTAAAATATCATATAACTGTCTCATTAAAGATGGGGCAAAAATATAAAATCTCATATTGTACACTCTCTCATATAAATAAGAAAAAAATTTTATGAGAAAATAACTAATATACAAGATATTTTATTATT
>NW_018171630.1:0-219 GCF_001263595.1 Phalaenopsis equestris
GAAGGTATTCGTAGCTGGACACCGCGGTCTGGTTGGCTCCGCTATCCTCCGCCGTCTGGTTTCTCTTGGGTTCACAAACCTCCTCCTCCGCTCGCGCACGGAGCTTGATCTCACTCGTCAGTCTGAAGTCGAGTCCTTCTTCTCCGCCGAGCGTCCTCGTTACGCCATTCTCTGCGCCGCCATGGTAGGCGGCATCCACGCGAACTCCACTTTCCCCGC
>NW_018171631.1:0-219 GCF_001263595.1 Phalaenopsis equestris
AGCAGGCTGTAAACTCTAGACGGCAGTTGAAGCGATCTGAATCTGATCAGGTATCTTCTTGGATGATTGACTCTAAACTGTACTCCATCCATCTTCCTCTGAATACAAATAAATCAGAGCAATTGGCTTAGCTAAAATCATATTTACGAAACCTTTTTCAGGTTCCTTTAAATTTTCTCTCTGAATTGTTATATTCCCTTCTTTAAGGTTCTTCTCGAG
>NW_018171632.1:0-219 GCF_001263595.1 Phalaenopsis equestris
TTTTAGAATCAATGCACTACCCTTAGATTGGGTTATGGCGTCCCAAACTTGTTCAACAAATTGCTTAAATTCTTTCTCTAGCTTGGCGCTCGTTCGAAAATGCTTCTTTTGTTGCTCATCTCTACTTGCTAAGACAACTTCTCTTCTTTTATCTGGGATATGTATGATTTCTAGTTGGTTGATTTATGGAAAGGCCATCTACGGTGCTTGTGATTGCCC
>NW_018171633.1:0-219 GCF_001263595.1 Phalaenopsis equestris
CCTATTTGTCACTAGTCTTTTAGTACTTACAACTTTACAACCCATTTAATTAATTTTACTCATTACGAGGAAGGTCATCTTAAGTATTTGATATCTTTCAATCCAAATTTCTAAAAGTAGGATTACTTGTGTAGGATTGAAATTTGCACTTTATTATAGTACAGTATGTTAGCCTTTTAGTCTTTTAACATTCTCAACTCTTTAGGCTAGGACTTAAAA
>NW_018171634.1:0-219 GCF_001263595.1 Phalaenopsis equestris
TCAAATCTATTCAATACTTAAACATAATACTTAGTTTATTGACTCACTGCACAGATCGTACAATTTAAATGATTGTGTTAGGCCATCGGCCCTAGATCAAGGATGAACCGTAGCTCAATACTAACAGATGAAACTCAACTCAAACCTAAGGTTGAAGCTCGTTCAACTAAAACCAAAAGATGAACTTTAAAGCAAATTTGAACTATAAATAAACTTAAA
>NW_018171635.1:0-219 GCF_001263595.1 Phalaenopsis equestris
TTTTTTTTATTATTTTAATAAACATAATATTATTTTGATGTTTTCATTTTATACCCCTGCTATGGTAAAAATTGTAATAAATATATTCAATATTTTCTTATAGAAATAGATGAAAGTTTGTTTCAGATCAAAACTTATGTCCTTCTAAATTGGTTATACATTTTTAAACCCTTTTCAAAATTTTATTTCTAGATATCTATCACTGAGTTTTTTCCCCCC
>NW_018171636.1:0-219 GCF_001263595.1 Phalaenopsis equestris
AATTCACTATTAATTGATAATTACAGAAATCCCTTGTCTCATATACGAGAAAGAGTGACTATATTTTTCAGATTAGAACATCGACTGACGGCGTCTGGTTGGAGGTGATCAATGGTGGTTAGTGCTGGTGGATGACAGTTGGCGGAGGTCGACGACGGTCGGCGAGGGTCGACGGCAGTCGGCGGTGATGCTGAGCTGCGGTTTCTCCTCAAGGCCTTA
>NW_018171637.1:0-219 GCF_001263595.1 Phalaenopsis equestris
CTGTTCGCAAACAACGAGTCATTTTGACAGCCCTATGTAAGATAGCTTCAAAGCTTAGCAGCCCAATTCACAACTTTATTACCTCATCTTTTGGCATGAGTCCAACATATACATAAATCCTTGGCTAAATCAACAATCTTCTTCATCTGAATGCTATACTTCCAAAGCAATGGAGAATCTGTTTCTAAAATTTAATATTGTGTTGCTAATTATCTTTAA
>NW_018171638.1:0-219 GCF_001263595.1 Phalaenopsis equestris
CAGACACCAACTGAGACTTTACCTGCTTGCATTCCTACCAGGTTTTGCTTGGGAAGCAGAGTTGATACTGCCATCGCACTACCGATTCTACTGTCACTAGATCCGCAGGCCGTCGACCAGTTAAGCCATGTCTGGGTCTGAGAGTTCTACTAATTATTAGTCATGAGGATGTTCTTAAAGTTTTGAAGGAAAGGATAAAGAGGTTACCCAATATTGTAT
>NW_018171639.1:0-219 GCF_001263595.1 Phalaenopsis equestris
TAGGTATTATACTGGTTGTGTGCATAGAAGATTTTATTTTTTAGAGGATTTTTTATATCATAATTTTCTTTTAATTGATATATGTTACAAAAATATAACATATTTTATTAAATTTTATAGGATACAAATACAATTTTTATTTTTACAAATGCATGTATTTAGATTGTTGTCTTTTAGAAGCTCATGTTGGTTTTAAGTGCAAAAGATTCATATAGTATT
>NW_018171640.1:0-219 GCF_001263595.1 Phalaenopsis equestris
ATTTTTAAATTTTTAACATGATCTTAATTAAGTGCATGGTCAATGGTGCTTATTTTGATGTCAGTTGGAAAAGGGAAGTTTCATTAGCAAATGAACATTTATTTATTATTTGCAAGTCAAGTCTTTTAGATTGCTTAGTTTATAAGAATGACCAAAAGAGGCAAATTGTAAACATATTATATTTTATCTTACCAAAAATGTTATTTTTAGGGAAAAAAA
>NW_018171641.1:0-219 GCF_001263595.1 Phalaenopsis equestris
TATCGATTGCATGCTACGACAACGACTGCCGACTGTAGTTAGCTAGTGTCGGCATCTGGTGGAGGCGGCAAGCTGCGGTGACTTGCCTATAATATTTTACATGAATGATGTAATTTAAATTCGGTCAAATCGATCAAATTCTTAATTCAGCCAAATAAATTTTCGTGTAAACTTCACATTCAAACTTTATATTGTATTTGCAAATTTTCATTTCAAACA
>NW_018171642.1:0-219 GCF_001263595.1 Phalaenopsis equestris
TTATTATTATTATTGTTTAATAATATGAATGCATGGCTCAAAAGCAGCCGTGAAGGCAGATAGCTTCTCAATTATTGCTTCTGCAGGATTGCTATGTGAGGTCAGAAAGGCGTGTTTTGTGAAATATAGGTAGACTGTGAAATAACAACTTCAACTAAAGATTGTTTCACAAGAGATTAAAATATTTCATTGTAATTCATGACCCGTTCTTTTTTAAAA
>NW_018171643.1:0-219 GCF_001263595.1 Phalaenopsis equestris
GTAATGATCTAAGCAGTAAAAATGGAGTTTACTTTGCAATTTTGTAGGCAATCTTACATTTTTCGAGACTTTGGCGCATCATGCGCTGACTCTCTTTAAATTGGTGCTTCATGCACTAATTTCGCGCTACTAGCGCCAATGGCATAATTTTTCCGTATTTCATTTTATGTGAAAATCTGTTGCATACCGCTTTACGTCCTCCTCTCATTAACTCAAATG
>NW_018171644.1:0-219 GCF_001263595.1 Phalaenopsis equestris
ATTAGTGTGTTATTATGTGTTATTAGTTTGTTATTCGTTTGTTATTAGTGTGTGATAGAAAAATAATAATTTATTTATATGTCAAAATTTATATTTATTAACAACTTTTATTTAATGTGTTATAGAGGGTTTAGAAATATTCCATATTATAGGAGTATTCCCTCGCGTTATTCTGAATATTTTATGTGTTATTCATGTGTTATTTAATGTGTTATTCAT
>NW_018171645.1:0-219 GCF_001263595.1 Phalaenopsis equestris
AAAAACAACAAAATTAAAGAGAAAACATACAAAAAAAGAGCCACAATACAAGATGAAGCTCAAAAAAATATATAGATAGAAAACACAACAATAATAAAAACACATTAACTCTAACATTTGGAAGAAGAAGAGGAATACCACTTGAATCAACACCAAACAATCTCAAGAAAATCTAAGATCCAAATAATCCTCCAAAAATGTAAGACAACTCCAACATAT
>NW_018171646.1:0-219 GCF_001263595.1 Phalaenopsis equestris
CCGAATCAAACTAGGCCAAAAGAATATAAGTAGTCCCTTGTTTTAAAGCATTTCTTTCTAAATAGTCCACTTTCTGCTTTTGTGACAGAGTAAAGTTCAGAACAAAATGCTTCAAAAGTCAAGGTCTTCTTATGGATGGAGAAGCTATGGCTATTTTGCCAACTCTGATACCTACAGAATAACAGTATATTTCTAACACAGTTACCATGCAATGTAGGA
>NW_018171647.1:0-219 GCF_001263595.1 Phalaenopsis equestris
TAGAATCTCCGAAAAAGGATAAATCATCAGGTGATTTCTTCCGAAAAGATCAAAAAGTGCCCAGAAAAAGGTGCACCTCCAGCTCCCTACCCTACGCTTTTGCTCACTGAACTTTTTACACTCCCGTCGTCGTCGATGGAAGATGACAGCAAACCATATCCTGACCGTCCATTCCATGAACTCCCGTGCCTCTGTAGATTGGGATAAAATGTGGGGTCG
>NW_018171648.1:0-219 GCF_001263595.1 Phalaenopsis equestris
CTTTCCCATCAGTGAGAAAATTGATCACATCATTCGGTGGGCCTTCCATAGTACTGAAGGATTCATATTAGTAGCTATAAGAGTATGGGATCTCGTAAAAGGTGTTAATACGAGCGGCATTAAATTCCACAGGAAATCCCCGCACTTGAACAGTTCCATCTGCAGCATAGTGCACATTAGCATAGAATTCCTTTACAATAGTAGCAGCAGCCTTGTTGG
>NW_018171649.1:0-219 GCF_001263595.1 Phalaenopsis equestris
TGAGCTTCCTGCAGGGAAATTCTGTAAAACCCGCACCATCAGCAAATTTAAGATCTATATTTTTAAGAGAGGATTTGGCCATTAATACCAGCCCTAATGAGTGGATTATAGGTTGCCTCTATATGCTTGCAGCTGTTGTGATTATATCTTGCGTCTTGGTTTTGCAGGTAAGCTTTTAATTACCATTAATAATAATAATAATATTATTATTATTATTAT
>NW_018171650.1:0-219 GCF_001263595.1 Phalaenopsis equestris
GTTTTGGTAGGCCTGTGTGTTCAGTCGCCCACACAAGTTGAGTGCGTTGGCCAACATTAGTCGGTGCAGCCATATTCCTATGTGATGGATCATCCTTTTTCTAGAGGAGGCCCTAGGATTAGAATATCGGTGCATGGTTTGCTTTTGGTGAATTTATTTTGGTGTGTTGTTCTTGTGGTGGGGTTTGCATCTGTGAATGATGTTTTGGTTTGGTTTGGT
>NW_018171651.1:0-219 GCF_001263595.1 Phalaenopsis equestris
TCTGATGATCTTAAGAATGAATTCATTGGTGCACATCATGTACAATAAAAAACTTCATGAAAGAAATCTATAAAAAGAGATTAAAGGAAGATGGGGATCTTCTATTATATGAAGATATTGTCATTAGATGATAAGTAATTTTATAGATGATGACAATGAGGTCACGCCATCTAAGTTACAATAATAAGTTATGAATGTTGATTTCTTTAATTAAGCAAG
>NW_018171652.1:0-219 GCF_001263595.1 Phalaenopsis equestris
GTGGTTGACCTTCCATTATCCGATGAGCCGCCATGGCAGCCGTCCAGCGAGCTTGTTCAAAATCGTAGACTATTCGGTTGCAAAATTTCAGCATTCCTGTATTTAGATAATGTGTGATATTTTTGGATTATTTCTTTTGTTGCAAACTAAACAAATGCTTAAAAATAATTTTAGATTCAGTTCCAGTTACGCGAATTACTGCAATATTGATGTAAATCA
>NW_018171653.1:0-219 GCF_001263595.1 Phalaenopsis equestris
GCCCACCACTTCGGTTTATGTGGTCCACAGCTCATGAGCTCTTAACTCTGTCCTTTACAAAGTGCATATGTTATCGAAGCTCGAGCAACTCCCAACTTCGACCTCTTTGGCCTACAAGCATTATCACAACCTACAGACATTATCATAGCTCAGACAGCTCCCAACTCCAACCTCTCTGATTTGCGGATGTTATCACAACTCGTACAGCTCCCAACTTTG
>NW_018171654.1:0-219 GCF_001263595.1 Phalaenopsis equestris
CGCCATCTCGCCGGTCTCGCCGTCGGCGGGGTCAAGGGCGCCGTCAGTGAGCCTCTGTATTTATTTTTTCTGGACTCTCAAGAAAAACCCACCATCGACAGCGTCGTTGGAGCCATCGGTGGCGTCGAGCGCGCCGTCGGCAGCGTCGATGGTGTCGTCAGCGCCCAACGCAAAAATTGCACAGTTCGCTCTGGTTCGAATGCGTTCCAATTTTTCTTT
>NW_018171655.1:0-219 GCF_001263595.1 Phalaenopsis equestris
AGATGTCTATGGTTCCATCGTTTTGGGTTCATCAGGGCATTTAAATCTACTTAATCTAAAAGGTAGTAAAATCTGGACCGAAAAATTCTTTTCAGCAACCACAAAATACATTGTCTAAGATATCTTCATAGATTTGAGCAGTTCATTAGGTTTTTAATTAAGTTTTAGCGTTTTTCAAATTTTTGGGGTTGGAAAATTTTAGCTTGTTTATGATTTATT
>NW_018171656.1:0-219 GCF_001263595.1 Phalaenopsis equestris
CTATGAACACCTGAAATCTGATAACTCAAAACCAATTCTCCAATCCCTAGTGAAAGTTCCTACCTCTTCACTTTGATCAAATATTCATCTGTCAATTCCGCAGCAGAAACAAATAACACAAACAATTATACACCTCCTTCTAGATCTATTGACTTAGGAGTCTATATTGGTTGTGTTGATCTCGTTGGTCAACACCAATACACGAGGTGTGCTTGCCCA
>NW_018171657.1:0-219 GCF_001263595.1 Phalaenopsis equestris
GAGAGAGAATGGTCTCTATCTCTTTTCCTTAACATCACAACCCATCTTAACTCCATACGACCTCACTCTCCATGCCAAAACAACATCCACCAAAATGAAAAATAGAAGGGCCTAACATTCTCACTCTGTTATACTATCTACCTTAGCAAAAATCAACCAAAAAATATGTATATTTCCTCCACCCTATCTCAATTTAATTTTTGAAACTACTTAAAAGTT
>NW_018171658.1:0-219 GCF_001263595.1 Phalaenopsis equestris
TTTTTCTTCTTTCTCTTGGAAGTGTAAACATGTCACTCCTCATCCAAAGATTGTTGCTCATTTGGATGAGGTGGTAGAACTGTAGTAGAAATATTGCAAACAGTTGTACCCACAATTGGTTCTAGTGTTTGTGAAGTATGAGGTGTCGCCTCTATACTAGATACTTTTTGAAGATGGGGAGCCGTAAGGTTCTCCTGATTATCAGTCCGAACACTATCC
>NW_018171659.1:0-219 GCF_001263595.1 Phalaenopsis equestris
AATTTTGAGTTGTCTTATATTTGGAATGTTGTGGTAGTAAATTTTATCTTAATTGATTTTTTAGTTTTGGTTTTGGTTTCACGACCATCCTAGCAATTTTGGTTTTCATGTCGGGTGATATCTTTGTTTAACATGCAATTATATAAGCATAAAAGTGCAGTGCAGAAAGTAAGAGAGAAAACATTACTGTAAACTGTAAAAGTGTACCTGACGAGTCTT
>NW_018171660.1:0-219 GCF_001263595.1 Phalaenopsis equestris
ATTTAAAAATTAGAATATTATATAACTAAATAGAAAAATTAAGATTTTAAAAATAACAAATAAATATCATACAAAAGTGATGGAATTTACAAGCATATCACCCTATTCTTATGTATTTGTTTTTATAAAGCCTAAAATTTACTTTTTTTTTAACATTTATACCATACAAATATTTAATATCACCTAAAAATATCACTATTTTAATTTTTAAAAAATAAA
>NW_018171661.1:0-219 GCF_001263595.1 Phalaenopsis equestris
AAAAGCTGGTGACTATAGGAAATTGGATTTAACCACTAGGAAATATCGCTTTACTTTACCCTTTCTAGATTAGATGTTGGATAGGATGACTGGTCATCCATAATTCAAATACCTATGGATATTGAGGATTAAGAAAAGACCAATGTCACAAGTCCTTCCTTATGAGACTTCTGCTTTTTAAAGCATGCCCTTTGGGTTGTGTAATGCACCTGCTACTTT
>NW_018171662.1:0-219 GCF_001263595.1 Phalaenopsis equestris
GAGTCAGAAGGGAGGAAAGGTATTGGACCCTCTACGACATCATCAGTGTCCGACTCAACTACCATTTCAAGAGGGAGAACCCTTGGGGTGATTATGTAGGTTTTGTCACTGGACTTCACCATGCTTCATTCTACAACCCTTAAGACCACTTTGGGTGATGCTCCTCCCTTGGCAGATGCTTCACTCTGTTGTTTAGCAGATGAGGCCATGTGAACCGAG
>NW_018171663.1:0-219 GCF_001263595.1 Phalaenopsis equestris
TTTTTTTAAAAAAATATTAGTGGTAAAAATGTCATTTTTAGGATTTGATAACCCTCTATAAAGAGAATTCGAGTAATATAAAATCCGTAATTTTTCAAACTGCTTTATTACTGGAAAAAATTACATTATAGTGTCCAAAATGGAAAAAAAATACATTTATATTATATTTAAAGAGCATAATATTATGTCATTTTCGTTCATAAATATTATAAAATAATT
>NW_018171664.1:0-219 GCF_001263595.1 Phalaenopsis equestris
CAATTTCATCCATGTAATATGGGCAATTCGAAAAAATTAGAGCCTGGGTTTCAACATTTCTATTAAGCAGGTAAGGAATAAGAAGGGCTTCTTCATAAGTGTTTCATGTTGATATTGAAATAATATTCTTAACTAGCTCAAGAAAATGGGTAAGCTAAGGCCGTTGCTTCCATATTCAAAGTTCACCATAAGTAATACAGATAAATGTTGATATTTTGG
>NW_018171665.1:0-219 GCF_001263595.1 Phalaenopsis equestris
TTAGAGCATCCTCCAAACTATTATGAATCTTCATACAAAGCAAATGTGTGATAAAAACTTGAAAGAATATGAAAGATTTTATTTTACACATAATAAGAAAATAGATTTTGGGAGCAAGACCTCACTGCCTTACAAGCAATAAAATCATTAAATTTATGATTAGGAATAAAATTAGGTTCGAGGCTAGAAGACTCAAAACTTGAAGATAAAGTTGGTTGA
>NW_018171666.1:0-219 GCF_001263595.1 Phalaenopsis equestris
TCTATAGAAGATTGTTTGATCAGATGTGGCTGCGAATCTAAGCAGAGCAGAAGCACATGATATTGTCAAATAAGTACACGCCGGATTGTGTGGTACTCGCCAGTCAAGGCCAAAGTTGAAGATGAAAATTAAGAAAATTGGATGTTATTGGC
This sequence comes from Phalaenopsis equestris, assembly GCF_001263595.1. NCBI lineage: Eukaryota > Viridiplantae > Streptophyta > Magnoliopsida > Asparagales > Orchidaceae > Phalaenopsis > Phalaenopsis equestris. The sequence continues at coordinate 153 of NW_018171666.1, forward strand.
CATAAATGTTGATAGATCGCATGGTTACAACCAGAAAGTGTCACCTGTATCAAGTGCATGGAGTGGT
>NW_018171667.1:0-219 GCF_001263595.1 Phalaenopsis equestris
CCTTCCACCTATCATTTTAAATTCCTCAACATCTATACCACTGATGAGACTTTTTTAAATCTTATGCAACAAGTTTGGAAGGTTGATTGTGTTGGTAATCCTTGGTTCAACCCGTGGTAGCTACATAAAAAGGTTGCTGTGCATTTATGCAAGTGGAATTTAAATGTTTTTGGTAATGTTCACTGGAAGGTTAAGGAGGCTCAAGCTCAAGTTGACAAG
>NW_018171668.1:0-219 GCF_001263595.1 Phalaenopsis equestris
TTTTTTTTTATTTTGATCGGATGGCGAGAAATAAATATTTTGATTAAAAATAGAAAAAAATAATAAAATTATCATATCTTAAGATTTTGATTTAGAACCATAATAAAAAAATTAAAAAAAAACCTTGAATTAGAATATCATAAATTAAACATATGAAAATATTATTAATGTATCATTATTATATCAATTTTATATCATTTAAACCAACCTAAAAATTTT
>NW_018171669.1:0-219 GCF_001263595.1 Phalaenopsis equestris
AAAAAAAAAAGAAACAAATTAATATATGATTAACAATAATAAAAAAGGGAAGCATAAGTGGATGATTTTTCTAGATATGTAATCATCATTAAACTTCTATAAACTTAGGAGCACACATTATTGAAGTAAACAACCATCTCAAAACCAATTATCACAACATTTTCTTCTAAATTAGTGATGTAATAAACAAACATCACTCCTCTCAAAGTTCATTTCTTT
>NW_018171670.1:0-219 GCF_001263595.1 Phalaenopsis equestris
TATGTATGTATGTATATATATACATACATACATACGTATAGAAAGAAGCAACTCATATATTAAGGAAAGAAGCAACTCATATCCTCACATATGTATGTATACATATATATATTAAAGAAAGAAGCAACTCATGGCTCCCTATGTGTTAATATAAGAGGAGGTGACAAAAAGTTCGGGAGGGAGTATGGATCCCCATCTAAAAATCAAAAGAAATACATA
>NW_018171671.1:0-219 GCF_001263595.1 Phalaenopsis equestris
AGTGAACGAAAGGATCCTTAAATGGTTCACAGAGCTCCTCAAAAATAGTGAACGAATTGGCACAAAAAAAAAAACTTGCATTTAAAGGCTCCAAAACATTTAGCAAATTAGCACTTAAATGGGGTACAAAGCCTTCCAAAAACAGTGAACGAATGGGCCCAAAAATCTGCATTTAAGGGCTCCAAAACAGTAGGCAAATCATCACTTAAGTGGTGCACA
>NW_018171672.1:0-219 GCF_001263595.1 Phalaenopsis equestris
TGTCACTGGGGATCGAACTCGTAACCTGAGGGGACTTATAGTGAACCCCACTAACTAACAGGCCACGGCTTGATCTCCTTAAACTAATAGAGTTGGAACGAGTCACTATGTATTCTTACTTCACTCCTACAAATGGAGGTTTATTCCTTCTATTGTATGAGAAGTAGGATAATAAATGTTCTTATCTATGTTTTGTTACTTCGATTAGCTACCGCTAAT
>NW_018171673.1:0-219 GCF_001263595.1 Phalaenopsis equestris
CGAGAGACTGCACATGTAATATCTAATTCATAGTGGATTTTTTTAGCTGGGTTAGGCCCCATGATATTTTTCTTTTTCTGAGTTTTCCACGTAAAAATTTCTTGTGTCATTAATAACATTTTCTCTCTTCACAGTGTGTATTGAATCCTCTTATCACATTAAGACGATTGAATTTTCTTTCACACATCATACTTAATTATAAAAACTATGCTTTTATGT
>NW_018171674.1:0-219 GCF_001263595.1 Phalaenopsis equestris
TACCCTCATGCTCAGTGAACAGAGGAAAATAATGTGAATCAAAATTTCTATACATTTGATGTATGTTTGATTTTTTTAAAAATCAATTAGTGTTTAAATTCTTTTGATTCTCCATGCATATAGGCACATCACCATAGCGTGAATTTTTAGCATGTTGTAGCCTCTGTTAAATGGAACTTTATCTGATTTTTCCAAAGTCAGAGGGGGTTCCTAGACAGA
>NW_018171675.1:0-219 GCF_001263595.1 Phalaenopsis equestris
TTTCTTTTACTTAAAAAGTGATATTTTCGATGTCATTTAAATTATTTGAGTGATAAATGTAAAAAACAATATTTAGGTGTCAATTAAGATGCCTTGTGTGTGAATTCAAGTAATAGGGTGATAAATTAAAATTGTTTTAGCAGCCCAAGGGGCACTTCTATTAATAGCTTGTGCATACTCATAATTCATTTTTGAATGCCCCGTTTTCCTCCAAAATTT
>NW_018171676.1:0-219 GCF_001263595.1 Phalaenopsis equestris
TTGAAAGATTCAATTTGAATAATTAGACACAACACATACCGATGACCGTTAATTAAGTTTTTTGAAGACATGTGCCAGTGCATTTCTTTTAGCGAGTAAACTGTCATATTGAGCCAAACAGCTCCCACCGTGGATTGTGAGTGCCCAGTTTTACATGTCTCCCAATCCTTACCGATATCTTCCAAATGCTCTGACCCATTCCAGGCCCCTATTTTAAAG
>NW_018171677.1:0-219 GCF_001263595.1 Phalaenopsis equestris
CCTAGACCCACTAGCCCTAGGCTAAGGTTTAGCTAGGATCAGTACATGTAGGACTGAAAGTAGGGAATTCTATTGGCCTATAGCTCAAGTAGGGTGATTGACACCAAATTTTACCAAAATGCCCAACTTAGCCTTTGCCCCCAAATTTACCCAAAATTACTAAACTACCCTTAAAACCCAAATTTTGACCAAAATTCCCAAAATTATCCAAAATACCCA
>NW_018171678.1:0-219 GCF_001263595.1 Phalaenopsis equestris
ATCCACGCCTCCCCAACCCCGCTCCGCTCCCGATCGCGAATTGTCGCGATCCCGCTCCCAATCGCCAGCTCCCACTCTCCCGATCGCGACCGCGTCCTGCGGTTTCACGATAACCGCCGCTCCCTGGTCCCGATTAGCGAAGAGTCGCGCCTCCCTGCTGTCACGAATCGTCTCGCCTCCTGTCTCCTTTAAGTTGCGAACAGAAGAAAAGAAAGTTTC
>NW_018171679.1:0-219 GCF_001263595.1 Phalaenopsis equestris
CACATAGATAACCCTAAAATAATAAAAGTTTCAAATTTTCAAATCAAGTAGAGGCAAGCGGCGTTAGGTTGCAAAATAAGTTTTCAGATATCGTCAGTTTATTGGTAACATGCGACTTTTGCCCTAGAAGTTCACTAACTAGTAGGATCCTCCTATATAGACCTTCTCAATGACAAATGATCCCTCTCAATTTGGCTCAAATTTTCCACCTATTTTGCG
>NW_018171680.1:0-219 GCF_001263595.1 Phalaenopsis equestris
AAGAAATAAGAAAGGGAGTCAAGATCGATGGATTTCCTTGTAAAATGACCGACCAATAGTTTATATGAATCTGATTTGAGTCTTGGTCTGGTGAACATTGAGAGAGATCAGTTACCCTTGAATATGTATCAGTGAGATATGCTTTTACGATTGCCCACGTTCTGTGGTCAATGGGCTTGGATAAGTGATGCGCAGAAACTTGAGATTAAATTAATAATA
>NW_018171681.1:0-219 GCF_001263595.1 Phalaenopsis equestris
TTTTTTAAAATCATTTATGTTATCTTACGTGTTTAAATGGGTGTATAACCAGATTTTAGTCCCTTCTATTTATTTAGTCATTCCAATTTGGCTTGTCATGACACTCTTTTATTATTTTTATTTTTTACTCAAAATACATTCTTAAAGTTTTTTCTTTAATCAACAATGGAAATACTTATATGTGATGTGAATCCCTCGTATTATTCATTGATAAAAGAT
>NW_018171682.1:0-219 GCF_001263595.1 Phalaenopsis equestris
AACTCTGGAAAGTACAAGAACAACTAGAACATTGGTTATAAGATAAGAATAGAATCAATCGTTTAGGAAGTCTGCACCAACAGGGAGGAAAATAAATAGATACTCGTGAATTTTACCACGCAGAAGGTTTACCAAAGACATGCCACATGTCATAAATACTTCACGAGCGTCAACTGAAATATGAAAAGATATAATAGGATTTGATTTTATTGATGAAAA
>NW_018171683.1:0-219 GCF_001263595.1 Phalaenopsis equestris
TTTTTCTAAATTTGATATTATTCAATTATATATCCAAATTTAGAGAGAAATCAATCTTGGTCTTCCTTATTAAATCATCTTTCAAATGGACTATGATTCTTCCAAAAGATATTATCTCTACATATGTTCATGAAGCCACCCTATGACAAAGTTCATCAAACCACTCTATAATACACATAGTAGAAGTCTCACTAACTTCATTATTTTTCTACATGATGG
>NW_018171684.1:0-219 GCF_001263595.1 Phalaenopsis equestris
TTGTTGTAAAAAAATATTTATTGTATTGTTGCAAAAAAATGTTCAGCAGCAATTGCATATCGTTGTCGTATGTTTGTGGTTGTGGATATTGTGTTGATTGTGTATATTGTGTTGTTGTATAGCAGCCATTGCATTTCGTTGCCCTATATTTTGTTGTCATATATAATGTGGTGAGAAATTTGTGCATTTGATTAGCAGCCATGGCATTTCAGATAGAAA
>NW_018171685.1:0-219 GCF_001263595.1 Phalaenopsis equestris
CAAAAACCCCATCATAGAGAGCCTCTAGCATAGGCCTAGACCAACACCTGAAATTGGCCTTAGTCAAAATCTTACCTAGATAATTAACCATAGCTCAGGACTTCATTTGAAGCTGTTACAACCATCTAATTGAGGCCTTCCATCTTAGACAAATGTATTGGGCTCTCACTCTAATACAAGCTAAAATTGATTCTTCATACGTATTTACTTTATTGCATA
>NW_018171686.1:0-219 GCF_001263595.1 Phalaenopsis equestris
ATTTCCATTGATGATCATCAAAAGCACAATTGGTTCTATCAAGAATAGACTTGGCGCCCATTACGATAGAAAGGAAAGGTGTGTGCCAACTATATGTTAGTGCTATTAATGACTCATATCCGGAAGTACTGACTAGTATTAAAAATATGTGATATATGCTAATTATTATCTTTTAATACTCTTTGAAGGTGAAGTAATACTTAGATATGTGATATATTC
>NW_018171687.1:0-219 GCF_001263595.1 Phalaenopsis equestris
TAAGTCACAGCCTTTCAGTCATTTAGCATAAAATTTGGGTGTAGCTATGTCAATATTAGAGAGTCAATTAATGCAGGGCTTACAACCTTATATGTGTTTCTTAGTTGGCTTATTACTACACATTTGTGCACTTATTTTTCTATACCTAAATCAAATATAGAACCAATACTATATGAATATATAATTCATGTATTAAAATACTTGAATGTCAACTTAAGT
>NW_018171688.1:0-219 GCF_001263595.1 Phalaenopsis equestris
TTACAGTTAGATCACTTAGATCCGACAGCCGACAAGAGAAGAAAATTTGCATATGTAAGACGTACGCAGCACTGCATACGTCAAGAGGTTATATAAAGGTTATTGTGGGGTTATATCCGCGTTATATCTTCGGTATTGAGGGTTATATCCGCGTTATATCTCGTGTAACCTCACTGTAACCTAGCTGTAACTTACAAATATATGAAAATAGAAGCGCGG
>NW_018171689.1:0-219 GCF_001263595.1 Phalaenopsis equestris
TCGGCCACTCCTTGTTGCAACAAAGCCCCATGTAGAGTTCAAACATGCAATTTTTAAGTAATAAAACAACCTACGAAATAACACATCATTTTGAGCAATATGGAGTTATGCACCTCAAAGATGGTATACCGAGACCATGACAACTACTCCCAACTATTGTGCAACGATTCCTTTGTCTTACAAATATTGTATTTCGAGGAATTGTGTAACATTTTTTTT
>NW_018171690.1:0-219 GCF_001263595.1 Phalaenopsis equestris
ATGTGGTAACAAAGAAAATAAACTACATGCAATATAATAAAAATGAATAATTAGTCACATCCAATAGCATTTAAATTAGTAATTTTGTTGTTTTATACAATTCGTTCGCATGTGGGAATAAGTTCAATTTGACGGCATATACTCTTCGGGTTGGAGCTGCAATTTGTAAATAATTGTAGGAAATATTATTAATTAATCTCCAAGAAAGTGGGAGGAAAC
>NW_018171691.1:0-219 GCF_001263595.1 Phalaenopsis equestris
TTATAAGTTAATATTTATGATAATTAGATTTTATTATTATAGAGATGTACGTTTAAGCAGAGAGAAGATGAGATTTAAACATTGGATGAACATTTTTTAAGAATAAGCTAAAATTACAGATCTAACTCAGCTCAAATCACATACATTAATGGCTTGTTTGGGATCACCTTCCTATTTTGATTTTACTTTTTGTTTTGCTTTTATTTTAAAAACATATTT
>NW_018171692.1:0-219 GCF_001263595.1 Phalaenopsis equestris
CCGCTCTTCACTTTAGCTTTAGCTTAATTAATTTATTAAGTTTGAGTTTGAACTTGAGTTTGATTTTATTAATTTGATCAAGCTCATGAGTCAATTTATTTATTCTAAAAAAAGAGAAACAATCTTACTTTAAGCTAGCCTCATAACAAAATGACATACAAAATGAGCAATTAAATGGTAAGAAATAAAAAAATCTCTTAATATAAAATGTAACATGTT
>NW_018171693.1:0-219 GCF_001263595.1 Phalaenopsis equestris
ATAAATAAAAGCTTTATATGACGTTCAAATTGTGGGGTGTTTATAATTTGTCAAGAAGTATCAAGCTTTTGTTATGTTTTTTATATTTATTTTAGATCATTCAAAACTAAGGGAATTATTTCAAAAATTTACGGTTCCCCGAAAATAGATAAATATAAAAGCTTCACATATAAAGTAAATGAATTTTTTTTAAAACTCACTTTAATATAATTTAAAATC
>NW_018171694.1:0-219 GCF_001263595.1 Phalaenopsis equestris
AGGAAACCTACTAAAATTATTCTCATAATTTTCCATGTGATCTTTCAATTTATATAACTAAGATAATCCAAAACGGTCAACTTAGCTTAAAAATTAAAATTTCAAAATTAAAGCGTTCACCTTAGCTTAAAAATTAAAATGGTCACCTTAGCTCAAAATTTCAAACCATGGTGAGCAATGTTTGATAATGAATTAAAATACTCCATAGGGTATTTAATT
>NW_018171695.1:0-219 GCF_001263595.1 Phalaenopsis equestris
GGGCATTGAGAAATGACACTAATGATACTTTTACAAAAATCTGTTAGAGATCCTCCAATTTCGACCCTACTAGCATTCATAAATTAAAAAATGGCATCACATTACTTGTTTGGTAGATTCCCAGCTAGTTAAAATTTTGCTGCTTTTAGATATCACAAGTTTTAATAAAACTACCCAGGTTGGCATGATTATACTTCAAATCAGCCTTTCTATGTCAGA
>NW_018171696.1:0-219 GCF_001263595.1 Phalaenopsis equestris
GCCGACACAACGATTCGGATCAGAACACTGCAGAGTGGGCCAAGTAGCAGCTGACGTGTAAAACAAAGCAAATTAGCAAGTGATAAATAGGGCTTCAATAATTTCTAGGTTGATGCAGCGCCAATGTTGTTAAGTAAAAAATTAGGGTATTTTTTATTTAAATAAATCCAAAATATGCATAATAAATTCAAAAATTCATATCTCAGCAAGGAAAATCAA
>NW_018171697.1:0-219 GCF_001263595.1 Phalaenopsis equestris
CTCATTCTTATGTCCTCCCGGCAACTTCTCCTTAATCTTATCCTTCAACCCCTTCTTCTTCCTCCTTCCCCCCAATCCGTCGTCCTCCGAAGAGCTCGACGAACTCGAGCTCCCCGACCACCTCAGCACCCCTGGCTCGCCATGGAGGTTCTAGCCTCCAGCCCCGTGTTCGACGATTCCACCGGTGTGGTGGTGATCAACGTAGCCAACGTTACCGTG
>NW_018171698.1:0-219 GCF_001263595.1 Phalaenopsis equestris
TCACTCTTTCTTAGCGAAGTGTTTCTTTCTTTGATATTTCTCTGTAATTTTCTTCCCAGAGTGTTTTGTTCTTATAAGTCTAATCGTAGTGAGTTCTAGGTTGATTTAGTGCCAAGGAATAGTGTTGAAGCCACACTAGTGACTAGAGATAAGTTAGTCCGTGATATCGAGCTCGAGTTCGAATTCAATAAAATTAATCAAGCTCAAGCTTAAGCCGAG
>NW_018171699.1:0-219 GCF_001263595.1 Phalaenopsis equestris
TTATCACCTGCGAGGGCGGCCGAGTAGGAAAGCACCCATGAGGCCATCTTTAGCAGACAAGAAAGCCCACAGACTGCAACCGGAGACGAAGACTGCGACCGGTTTCAGTCACTGTGTGAGGAAATATAGCAGAGTAGGTAGCAGATAAGAACGCAATTTGCGACTAGGGACGAATGCTCGGCCAATGCACTCGAACACAGACGACGACGAAACAAACGA
>NW_018171700.1:0-219 GCF_001263595.1 Phalaenopsis equestris
AAAAGAAAAATAGTTTAAATAACACCACACTCAAGTCTATTCACACTTTTGTCAAACAGTTAAATAAAAACAAGAGAATGTGTCATTTAAAACAGACTCTCACTTCACAGCGCTGCAACGGTAGTGTTGTTGCGCTCTAATATTGTTTTGTGGTGTCCAGCTCTTGTGTTTTAGCACAAATTTCCCTCCGAGTAGCATTGTGGCATTGCAACAATAGTG
>NW_018171701.1:0-219 GCF_001263595.1 Phalaenopsis equestris
ATGACAGAGGTGATGAAACAAATTACAGATGCGATAGTTGAAGGGTGATTGAAGTTTTTATTATATTATTAATCGTAATGGTTGTTGAATAGATTCACTGTTTATTGTATTAGTATTTTATGCAGTTCATGTTTTTCTCCATTTCTTGTGTATTTGGTATCGACTATTTTGGTTTTTACGCTATTCGTAAGTGTCTTTTTACCTTTTGCATTTTTTTTT
>NW_018171702.1:0-219 GCF_001263595.1 Phalaenopsis equestris
TTTTTGTAATTTGGGGATTAACAATAATTTGTTGAAATATCAATTAAGGTTTGATGATAATAATTGTTATTGAATCATTTTTTTCAGTAACATATACAACATTCTGTGACCGGCAGCACTATTGATTCTCTGCCTGAAATCTCCATTTTTTCACCCTCGTATGGGTACGCATTTTCATATTCTATTTTATTAGAGAAAATCATCGGTTTGACTTGATTT
>NW_018171703.1:0-219 GCF_001263595.1 Phalaenopsis equestris
ACATGCAAGGGAACAAAGCCAAAATAGATATTAGAGAGCTAGTCATTCTCTACTGAGATCATCACCGAGGCAATCACATATATATGACAATATTCCTATGTATTTGCATATCTTACACTGAAACTTTGCATCAAATTTTGATTTTATCAATCTTCAGGGAACATTAAGAATACCGTCAATAAAACCAAGCAAAGTCATAAAGCAAATGCATACTAGTGC
>NW_018171704.1:0-219 GCF_001263595.1 Phalaenopsis equestris
GAGTTTCCATTGTTCCTCATAGACAAGTGGTTAAATTCACTGTCAATCCCTTGTAGGTTCGTTCGCAAGCATGCTTTGTATTTGAACTTTGCATTTCACTTTATTTTTATATATTTTCATGCTTGTTCAAATTTATAAATGTCATTGTTAGTGACGTAGGAGATCGCAGAATCACATAACTCAGTGTGGTCTGCCCAATCACAGAATCCCGTGAATCTA
>NW_018171705.1:0-219 GCF_001263595.1 Phalaenopsis equestris
AAAAAAATTGGATAAACACCCCATCCAAACAAAGTCCATATTTTCCTCGTCACATTTGCATGTGAAGCGATGCTCTCCATCTGCTTATTTTAAGGCTAAAAGCGCAAAAAACAACTAACAATAACCGGTTTGTATTTTAATTTATTCGGGGAATCATACTGAAGTTAATTATTATTTGTCTGGGGGTATTTCTGCAAAAGATTCGCCGGCATTTATTCA
>NW_018171706.1:0-219 GCF_001263595.1 Phalaenopsis equestris
AGTAAAGATAGATTAAATCACATGAATCTCAGAAAGAAAATTACAAAGTGAAGCAGACAAAGGTAATCAAACGTTGCAACAGTGCCAATCTCAATATAAGGGTTGCTACTTTATAAGGAAACAAGATTCAAAATTAGTCCAAATGAAATATTGAGCCAATTTAAGAGAAAACTTAAAAACAAATTTTATAGTAGGTTTTGAAATAAATGCAAAAAAAAA
>NW_018171707.1:0-219 GCF_001263595.1 Phalaenopsis equestris
TTTCAGATCAAGTAGAGTCTTGATCAGAGAATCTCTCATCTCCTTTGACAGGATCAGAACATCAAAAATGCTTAATTTGACCGACAACTTACTAAGATGTGCTAATACGTTGTAATCTACTTTGTCTGAGCTTCCAGTTTCCCCTCGGGCATGTGTCTCTTCCATCGCTGGAGGTAACTCATCTAGAGTAACTGCTTGTTTTCCTTTTTCCATTGGAGT
>NW_018171708.1:0-219 GCF_001263595.1 Phalaenopsis equestris
AAAGTTCATATGAGAAGTACAACATCCTGCATGGCTGACCAATGTCGTCATGGTGTAAAAAGCTAGTAGTTTGTGGATAATGTGTGTCAACTATACAAACCTCAAAAAAGCATGTCTAAAGGATAGCTTTCCCCTCCAACGCATAGATCAACCTGTTGATGCCACTTCCAGACATCATATGCTCAGCTTTATGGATGCATACTCAGGGTGCAATCAAAT
>NW_018171709.1:0-219 GCF_001263595.1 Phalaenopsis equestris
CGGCGGCGGCTTTATCGGCGGCGGCTATGGCTCTCCGGCCATTCGACGGCGCGTATGCAGATAGACTATTGCAAGGCGCGTTTAGGGCCTTCGAGTTCGCCGATAAATACAGAGGAGCTTACAGTGATGACCCGGAGCTTAAGGCTGGGGGCTGCCCTTTCTACTGTGATTTTGATGGATATCAGGCAAGCCTTAATCCCATTTAATATATATATATAT
>NW_018171710.1:0-219 GCF_001263595.1 Phalaenopsis equestris
TTTAATATTATCCACAACTTCATCCATTTGAATTTATTTTTTTCTCCCCCTTAGCAGATTTACTCCAAGTTATTTAAGAGGAAGCTTGTCAATTTTACAACTAGTGTAATTAGCAGCCCAACTTTCAATATTTTGATTAACCTTGTTACCAAAGTAGATAGAGCACTCACACATAAACATATATATATACATACACACAAACACACACACACACACACA
>NW_018171711.1:0-219 GCF_001263595.1 Phalaenopsis equestris
TCGACTAGCAAATTCCAACCGTTGGGGTTGGAGAATAAGGAAAAGTATTGGAAGAAACAGTTCTATTTAGCTTCCACCCCGCACGAATAGGTCATTCAGATAGTTCCTTTTGGTGACGTTCCCCTAAAAGTAAAGGCAAAAGCACTAACTAAAATAAAGTTCGAGGCGAGTAAGGTTGAGGGGACCAAACTTTCGATTCATCAATACCTAGAGCTAGAT
>NW_018171712.1:0-219 GCF_001263595.1 Phalaenopsis equestris
CCTCTCTCGTTCCGAGCTTCCTCTCGTCGGATTTCACGAAGAGACGGTCGGATCTTCCTCTACCTTTGCCCTTCCTCCACCGGTGAGATCTAGAACGGCAAAATTCCTGTCGTTGCCTCCTTTATGTGCAAGACCGAGCGCTGAGCACCTCCCCTCTCCCTCGCTTTTTTTTTTTTGCGTTCCACCGTCGAGCTAGCTCCTCCATCTCGTCGTCCCTCA
>NW_018171713.1:0-219 GCF_001263595.1 Phalaenopsis equestris
GCAGAGCAAGGAAAGACGTGAGACGAGCCGCAGAGCGAGGCAGAGCGAGGAGAAACGGACCGCAAAGCGAAGACGCGAGGAGACGCGTCTTAGAACCGCAAGCGGGGAAGATGAACGGAAACAAGCTCGCGAAGTCGAAACGTCTCAGAGTCGGAGAAGAAGTAGACGAAAGAAATCGAGCGCGAAGACGAGCGAAGCTGTAACTGTTGCTAGGGTTAG
>NW_018171714.1:0-219 GCF_001263595.1 Phalaenopsis equestris
GTAAAAGAATTTTACGCTAACCTACATGGAATTAATAGAGGAATTGTTTTCATTTGAGGTAAGGGTGTGCCATTTATTCCATCTCGAATTAACGATATGTTTATGATATAAAGCGTGTCAATCTGTCATTATATAAACTTTATACCAAAGAAGGATATGATGCATGATGTACACCAATTTCTGACAAATGAAAATGATAATTTGGAAATTACAGATGAG
>NW_018171715.1:0-219 GCF_001263595.1 Phalaenopsis equestris
TTTCAATTGGCCCTAGCCTAGCCTTAAATCTCACCTAAATCCAACCTAGGCCAAAATCCTCAAATTTGCACGTAAGTCCAAATCTCTGAAATTGAAGCTCAGTACTTCAAAATTTCTACGCACCCAAAACTAGTCATTACAAACCCTTAGACCAATTTGAACTTTCAATTAGGCTCAACCTAGACCCTAGCCCAATCCAAACCCAAGTCTAACAGAAAT
>NW_018171716.1:0-219 GCF_001263595.1 Phalaenopsis equestris
ATCTTTGGTGTGTTCAAACATCTTGTAATGGTGACAACAATAAGGTTTTTGTTCTAGTACTACATTCTGCTAGAACCCATCTGTATCAGAGTCAATCCAAAGCCATTTAATTTCAAGGAGAGTAATATCTCTCTTAATGAGGATTCTAGCTAGAGTTGGTCTTGTTTTATTATATGTGGGGGCATCAACCTATATATATATATATGTATGTATATATAT
>NW_018171717.1:0-219 GCF_001263595.1 Phalaenopsis equestris
TGAAGAAGACACTAGACGAAAATAAAAGAGATTGGAATAACATACTGACAGAAGATTTGTGGGCCTACTAGAAGAAGCTCACAACTCCGACTCAATGTATACCCTATGAACTTGTGTACGGTATGAGGTTGTACTGCCGTTAGAAATTCAGACACTGTCTCTCAGAGTTGTCGTTGCCAATCAACTCATGAAAAAAGAAAGGGCAAAGGTCAGACTTGA
>NW_018171718.1:0-219 GCF_001263595.1 Phalaenopsis equestris
TAATGCAAAAATAGCAAGTTTAGATTTACTAAAATTGACTAACTATACATAAATATATACATCTACCTTACAATCAAACCCATAACTCCTTCCCAGGTTTAAACTCTCACATTTACACTGCCACCTTCCTATGTTCTGCTTACTGATGCAAGGAAAAACAAGAGAAATAGTAAGTATAAAAAGGAAAATAGAAATTTAACTTGACATATATATATATAT
>NW_018171719.1:0-219 GCF_001263595.1 Phalaenopsis equestris
ATTTATTATTAGAGAATTAGTAGGGAAGAGACATGAAAATGGTACATGTAAAATTCATGATTTAACGCCTTATGCAACACTAAAGAGGAATGAATGAAAAATAAAAACTCATAAAACCAATCTTAAATAAATGGGTTAAACCTAACCTAATATGAAATTTTAAATACATATCACACAATTCTTATATTTATACATGTAACACCTAAACTTTTATATTTA
>NW_018171720.1:0-219 GCF_001263595.1 Phalaenopsis equestris
GAGAAAAGGGTGAGGGGTAGGATGGATGCCTTCACCTGTGTTGTCTTCTACTCTGTCTCCTCTCCCTCTCTGTTTTTCTCTCTCTTTCTCCCCTTCTTTATTGTCTCTGTCGACAACTCTGCCCGAGCTGACCAACTCTATTTACTCCTCTATTTCTTCTATTTAACTCTTCCATCTCTCACTCTCTTCATCTCCCTCCCTCCCTTCCTCTCTCTCTCT
>NW_018171721.1:0-219 GCF_001263595.1 Phalaenopsis equestris
ATCTCAAATCACAAAGCATGCCGTAAGAACTTGCCAAAATGTCAAAGATAAGTAAAAGGGACACTCATATTACATAGGTTCTGCATGCAGTACGACGAAATATAAATCAATGTAACATATAAATCGATTTTCAGAATGCACAGACAATATTTAGTACACACAAAAAATATATATTATATATTTATATATAAAAACATCTTAGTATTATATAATAATTAT
>NW_018171722.1:0-219 GCF_001263595.1 Phalaenopsis equestris
AAAAAATTCTTTCCAAATGATCAAATACATCATTCAAAGAATAGTATACTACCCCAAAAGAAATTTTTACCCTAGAATGGATATGATCACTAGAATGATGAAAATTTTCATAATTCATTGATATATAGGAATTTTTATCTTATCTTACTGATATTATATAGTGTTAATTACAACTCAAGAATTACTCCTGAGAATACTCTAGATTAAAGTTACGTCTTA
>NW_018171723.1:0-219 GCF_001263595.1 Phalaenopsis equestris
CAACTATTTGTTTATTTAATTTATTGGCAAAGAACTTTACCTAAATTTGTTTTAGGGACTAGTATTCAAAATAAATTCTAGAATTTGATTTTTAGTTTACAAACTAGGGGTTCTACGCAAGTACGAGTATCGTTTCAAGTAATATAGAGTTTTATTTTAAGACCTCATGTATTGATCCTACAAAGAAGCAAGGTAAGAAATTCCTTAGGCTAAATTCTA
>NW_018171724.1:0-219 GCF_001263595.1 Phalaenopsis equestris
GCCATATTTTAGAAGTTAAATTACTCCGTAAATTCGAGACGGGTCAAGTTTTTGGCTTTGATGCTAGGGATTTAAATTGACAAAAAACACGCATAAAAATGTCATATACTATGGGCACATCAAGTTTTTGGCATCGTTGTAAGGGAAGCTTTTGTAAGTACTTTAAGAGAATTTTTGTTAAACATGTAAGACTTAGATTTAGAATTTATAATATTATTA
>NW_018171725.1:0-219 GCF_001263595.1 Phalaenopsis equestris
TGGTCTAATCCTACTTGCAAACAAACATGCCCCAAAAAAAAAATAGCAATCATCAAAATAATAATGTATCTTCGAACAATGAAAATACCTCATAAAGGAAATCCTGTTCCAACAAAATTAATATAGGAGCCTCTACTAGAGTAACATGTAATAAATCAAACAAAAGCAAATTCAACTGTTGGGTAACAGGACAGAAACAAATCAGGCGAATTAAACTCA
>NW_018171726.1:0-219 GCF_001263595.1 Phalaenopsis equestris
CTCCCACTCGATGCACACCCTACACACTTGTGTACGGGTCTGAAGCCGTACTACCACTAGAAGTTCATACACTGTCTTTTAGAGTTGCCGTTGCTAACCAACTCACGGCAAAAGAATGTACAAAAATCAGACTTGAAGAATTGAAAAGTCTCGAGGGAAAATGGCTTGAAGCACAACATCACTTAGAGCTCTACCAAGCAAGGATGGTGCAAGCACATG
>NW_018171727.1:0-219 GCF_001263595.1 Phalaenopsis equestris
TCTTGCACATGATATTAATAATATCCATAGAGGGGGAGTCCAATTTGTCCCCGATGTTTAGGTATAATAAATTTATCCCAAGCAATAATATGAAGATTCATACTATACTTATTATATATAGTATAGTATAGTTTATTTACAACTAATAAATTTGTCCCCGAAGTTTATATATAATTTTTTTTTATTTTAATGAATTAATTTGCTAATATTTATTTATAT
>NW_018171728.1:0-219 GCF_001263595.1 Phalaenopsis equestris
TTGATCCCATGTAAACCAAATGTATCTTTGTGGGCTATTCTTAAAACAAAAGGGGGATATATGCTAATATAAAAAAACACAAAAATTTTACAATTACATGTATGTCAAATTCTTTGAAAACCAACCATATTACCCTAAATCTAATAGTTAAGGGAGACTTGGAGAGAATATCATTTTTGGGGTACCATTTAGGAAGCTCAAGCTTGCCTCCTTTATACC
>NW_018171729.1:0-219 GCF_001263595.1 Phalaenopsis equestris
TGCAGTCAATCTCAAGTTCTATATGAAATTTGGGAGAAAGTTTTATTACCATGGGAACCCACCATGATTCCTATTGATAAAAATTATAATGGGAATGGAAATGAAGCAATAGATATTATTTTTGATCATTCATCACATACTTCAAAACCATTAATGCCACGAAACAGTTGAAAGTTTAATAGCGTTGGAGAAGAAAATGAAGAAAATAAAAAGAGAACT
>NW_018171730.1:0-219 GCF_001263595.1 Phalaenopsis equestris
TGGTTTTTAAATTTGTAGTGTTACTTGAGGACAAGTAACGTTTAGGTTTTGGGGATTTTGATGTTTCCCTTAGCATGCTTAATTTCCTTTAAATTTAGCATTTATTATTAGATGAAATTATACTTTAAATAAAGAGATTTTTATTTTTTTCTTGTAGGTATAACAGGTAGGAAACATGGAGTGAATCAGAACTAATGCAAATTGATGCAGATGTGAAAC
>NW_018171731.1:0-219 GCF_001263595.1 Phalaenopsis equestris
TGATATAATGTAGTTATTATTATAGTGAATACTATAGCTATAGTTATAGTATAATATGTTTTGGAATAATATAATTATAGTTATAGTTATAGTGCAGTATAGTTATTGTCATAGTTATAGTGTAGTATAGTTATAACGTAGTATAATTATACTTATAATTATAATATAGTGTGGTATAATTATAGTTATAGTTAAATTTTTAGTTATAACTATAGTGTA
>NW_018171732.1:0-219 GCF_001263595.1 Phalaenopsis equestris
TTCGTATATAATTCACGGGACTATCCCTCTCCTCACCTTAATTCATTCTCTCATGTGTTTTGCCCCAGCAGTGCGCTCCTCTCTCTCACAATACTTGCCCTAAACTCTCCTCTCTCTCTCTAGCGTGATTCTCACGGATAGGGTTGGCTCTTTCGGAGAGCTCCTTCTCCCACTCCTTTATCTACTCTACATCTCTTTATGTGTGCAGTGGTTCCTTTT
>NW_018171733.1:0-219 GCF_001263595.1 Phalaenopsis equestris
AGTGCCTCTACCGATCTCGCCGACGCCTTCCTGCGCCGACTCCTCCGAAGCTTTGCCAAACTCCTACTGTCTGCACTCGCCTGGTGTCGCACTTGAAGCCTTCACGGACTGCCAACCGTCAGAAACCCTCTTCGTCTTCAAACTTCCTCTGCTTCGAAATCCAAATTTTCGTGAACCTTGTCGAAATCCTTCCCCAGCCGCCAATCTCTTCTGCCAAAA
>NW_018171734.1:0-219 GCF_001263595.1 Phalaenopsis equestris
AAATTGATGCGCGATATATTGAAAATATGAGTGTACACAGAAAAAGTACCGACACAAATCTTGAGGAGATCTAACAAGACAAATGGGACAAGTCGTGTCAGAGGAAGGCCAACTAACAGGAGAACTGAGAGCCCATGCATTTGATCAGAAGCATCAAGAGGTTAATTAAACAAAGCAACCAAAGGGCCCGAAGCTGAGCAGTTCAATCGATCGCCAAAT
>NW_018171735.1:0-219 GCF_001263595.1 Phalaenopsis equestris
TAACAGAGAAAATTGTAATAACAAAACCCTCCCCTATCATACCGAAGAAAAAAAAAGTTGGGAGAGACAAACCATACGGGATGTCCTTGAGCATCTCCCCAGGACCATGCAACATAAAACAAGAAAGAAACACATTTTAGGAAAATCATTGATCAGGCTCTCTATAATGCACACAAAGATACAGTAACAGCCGTCGTCGTGTACCTGACCACAGACTTC
>NW_018171736.1:0-219 GCF_001263595.1 Phalaenopsis equestris
ACCATGATCAAGCCTGGAACCTTCAAGCTCAAAGATTTAAAAGGGAAATCTTGTCGTTGACTTGGAATGCCCAGAATGCTTGCAAATATTACTAGTAACATTCCAGTCATATAATATATGTTTATTAGAGTAATCGTTCATACAATGTCAATATATCTCATACTTATTAAATATTCTTCACTTGCTTTCTTCTACAAAAAAGAATATCTTTAGAAAGTG
>NW_018171737.1:0-219 GCF_001263595.1 Phalaenopsis equestris
TTTTATTTTTTATTATCACAAATTATATATATATACACATGTTGTACTTCGGCTTATTGGTTGACATCAACGGTATAAGACCCATCAGGTTGAGTGTTTGAATCTTATCTGACATTGTTGATCTTAAAGAGGTGATATTCGAATTTTTAGGCATATTAGGTGTGATTGGAGACTAAGATAATAGCCTCTGGTGAATCCTTTTAATATAATATATATATA
>NW_018171738.1:0-219 GCF_001263595.1 Phalaenopsis equestris
TGTATGGGATAACATTAAAATTATGAACTATTCATGGATGTCCCTTGACTTTAGAAAATGTGGCTTCAAGGGCAAAGCTTTAATAAGTCTAGCAACGAGTCTTAGATACCTCTATGTTTAATCATTTTTCATATTATAATGTGTTATCTAGGCTAGAATGCCATGGGTTTTATTGTTGCTAATTCTCTAAGATGTAATTTTGCAGCGGGATGGAAAGAG
>NW_018171739.1:0-219 GCF_001263595.1 Phalaenopsis equestris
GGTAGTAATATAACTTTCTTTAATTCTTACAATTTTTTTTTTCTTGCTAATGGTATTTTCACCAGGCCTTAAGCTATCATAATATTATATGAGCTAGCTTTTCAAACTCTTAATTTGTCAGGAGACTTTATGTATCTAACTATCAAATGATTCTATATGGTACTTGTTGTTGGTGTGGTTGGTCAACGCATGCAAAATCTAAAGAAAAAGCTTTGGGAA
>NW_018171740.1:0-219 GCF_001263595.1 Phalaenopsis equestris
TTTTTTTTTATTCTGTGCCTAAATATAAAGTATCATGCATATATTTTGTTTTTAATTTAATATCAAAATGTAAATGTTAAGCATATGAATTATGAATGTATAGAAGTTAAAGGATGTGTATGTAAAAAAGCTTCATGTAAAACAACTTCGATTAAGGGTCCGTTTGGGACTGTTTGTGCGTTTCAGGATAATCTGCTTATCCTAAAACTCGGCCCGCAA
>NW_018171741.1:0-219 GCF_001263595.1 Phalaenopsis equestris
ATGGAAGGAGGCGGAGCGGCGTACAATCCTCAGACACCTGAGGAGGGCTTCAGGGATTTTAGAGGCCGTCGGGCGGGCATGGTGAAGGCTCTGACGACAGGTCTTTGCTTTGCCCTATCCCATCACCTTCCGTTTTATTTCGCGCGGGTTTTACTGTTTTTCTAAATTTGTTGCATACTCTCCTGTGCAATGTGTATTCTAATTTATAGTCTGCTTTCT
>NW_018171742.1:0-219 GCF_001263595.1 Phalaenopsis equestris
TGTAAGCCTGAAGATGACTAACAAACTCAGCATAGCTAATCAAGCTAAAGCCTCGTAAGCCCAATTGACCCAGTTATGGGACACCCGAGCAACAAATTATGTTTGTAAAATACATAAAATATCCAGTAACAATCACATAAAAAATGAGGAAAAAAATATAAAATCACATATTGTATCATCTCTCCTAGGGCTGTCAAAAAAGCTCGTTGTTCGGGAACA
>NW_018171743.1:0-219 GCF_001263595.1 Phalaenopsis equestris
AAATCTATATGAGTGTCTTATTGAATGCTTCTGCTAACTCGTTTGCCTTGGGATAATAGATCGTGGAGTATGTACAATATATGTCGTGTTGTCGGATGTAATTATTGATCTTCATGCTTTTGAAAGCAGAACCATTAACCGAGATAATCATTCATGGTACGCTAAATCTATACACAATTTGATTTTGGAAGAGCTATAAAACGTGGTGTGCTGCAACTT
>NW_018171744.1:0-219 GCF_001263595.1 Phalaenopsis equestris
AACTTCTTCGCCCGACCGATATCTTAGCGTGGACTTCTCGCTTCGTCTTCTTGTCTGGTTCGCTCGATCGGGTTGTTCGCTCTTCTGGATTGCTTCGACTTCTTTGTCTGCTTTATCTTTTCGTTTGTTTCATCTGTTTATTTGTTCATATGTTCGTTTGCTTTGCTTCCTCCTTGCAGGCAGGAATCAACACGATTCAATCTCTCCTATCCAAATAGC
>NW_018171745.1:0-219 GCF_001263595.1 Phalaenopsis equestris
GGCTCTGATATCACGTGGAAACCTAGAAAGAATTTTATTTCCTATTCAACTTTTTGAATTATACATTACTACATATATAATAATAATAAGGATAGAAAATAAAATAGGAATCCCTCCAAATAGGGAAGAATAGGAAATTAGAAAATATAAATAAAAAAATACAATTAATAAAATATATTATGAGACAACAACAACAACAAGTCTTTATCCCACTAAGTG
>NW_018171746.1:0-219 GCF_001263595.1 Phalaenopsis equestris
CAAGGATCTGAAACCCGACATGGCCCAAGCTGCACTGACATAGGGGGTGAAGTCAAAAATATTTTGTTTCAACCTTGAACTCGCTGAGCCACATATATTGGCTAAGCTGCTAGATGGCCAACAATTATATCATTGCCTATGAAAACACACCGGAACCTGTCGAACAGTGACACCAGAAATAACCTCCACATGACAACAAATAGCAACCTGAAAAAAGCA
>NW_018171747.1:0-219 GCF_001263595.1 Phalaenopsis equestris
GACACCGAGAGCAATTGAATGACATTTTTATCCATGTAAAATACTTGTAATAACCTAGTACATGCCCCTTTAAAGCAGTGACAATATAACATCAACATGTTATACATTCTCCCCTATAAAAAAGAAGATCATTTTATGAATAAAACATAACGTATTGCTATTTTTTACTATATTGTCACCTCCCAAAAGAGCTCTTAAGAGAGGTAGGCAGCCCAGGAC
>NW_018171748.1:0-219 GCF_001263595.1 Phalaenopsis equestris
GAGGTTGATAATCCTCTATTTTGGGTTTCTTGACTTCAATGCTTGCCTAGAAATTTCTAATAGTTTGTTGTCATTGTATTTATTTGTGGTTCTTTTTGCTCTCAATCATGCCGTCAAGGAGAAATAATGTCTGTCCAACACTAGATTTAGTTGTGGAAGAATTATAACAAGAAATTCCTCGTCTACAAATAAGATTGACACTTTTTGAAAAGTGAAAAC
>NW_018171749.1:0-219 GCF_001263595.1 Phalaenopsis equestris
GAGGTTGATAATCCTCTATTTTGGGTTTCTTGACTCCAATGCTTGCCCAGAAATTTCTAATAGTTTGTTGTCGTTGTATTTATTTGTGGTTCTTTTTGCGCTCAATCATGCCGTCAAGCAGAAATAATGTCTGTCCAACACTAGATTTGGTTGTGGAAGAATTATGACAAGAAATTCCTCGTCCACAAATAAGATTGACACTTTTTGAAAAGTGAAAAC
>NW_018171750.1:0-219 GCF_001263595.1 Phalaenopsis equestris
TTAGGATTGGATACAAGTTTTGATCAATTTGTTCTTGATTTGGTTTAAATTTGGTTCACTAATTTCAGTGAGCTTTATTCGAGTAGAAATTTAATGTAACTGTGATGTTTTAGATACTGTTTATTATAAAAATATCATAAATAATTGTGTATATGTATTGATTCTGCCCTGTATGTAGAAGGAACCTTATTCGAGTTCGTTTCAATATAAATTGATTGT
>NW_018171751.1:0-219 GCF_001263595.1 Phalaenopsis equestris
TTTCTAAAAGATGACATAAAGACTTTGTAATTTTTGAAAAACCTTTAATATATCGCCTACAAAACCCAACATGTCCCAAAAAACTTCTGACTCCTCTTACAGTCATAGGAGGTAGTAATTCAGTAATAACATGAATTTCTACTAAATCTACTTTCATGCCACTTTCAAAAATCTTATGTCCAAATAAAATTCCTCTTGCAACCATAAATTGACATTTTT
>NW_018171752.1:0-219 GCF_001263595.1 Phalaenopsis equestris
TACATATCTAACACCGATACTTCAATTTTTACATACAGGCCACATCATCAATCCATGAAAAGGTGCATTTTACCTTCTTTTTTCTTAAAAAAAGCGGTATTTTGATGCGATATGAACGAGTTGGGTTGTAAAAATGTAAAAAGTAATGTTTACATGCTAAACATGTAAATACATTGCAATTGGCAGGAATCTATGTAAATGCCCCTTTATATATATATA
>NW_018171753.1:0-219 GCF_001263595.1 Phalaenopsis equestris
CTTCAAAGTTCACGCTAAGTCATCGGGCAAATAGTGATCTCTCACATCTCGAATGAATAATAGCTCATCGACACAAAGGGCCCACGAAATAACCTAAGTCATCTTGACAGTGATATTCTGACACGTCAATGCACGTCCGGGTCAAAAGGGCAGAGCACAAATCGTCGTATCCCAATGGGCGGCAGCTCATCAACATCGGGTCGTCAAGGTGATATCAAC
>NW_018171754.1:0-219 GCF_001263595.1 Phalaenopsis equestris
ATGAATCTGTGCACTTGTGTTTTGATTTCTTATTTTGAAGAAGATGTATGTACATGTCCAGATTTTGGTTTTCTTTTGATTTCGTATTTTGAAGAAGATATATGTACATGTCTAGATTTTGGTTTTCTTTTCCCTATGACCAATTTGTACATACTCATCTTTGTTTCTTCATCCCAGAGCGGACATACACATGCAAATTTTCTCCACCCTCATATGCCT
>NW_018171755.1:0-219 GCF_001263595.1 Phalaenopsis equestris
TCATTTTCCCTCTTTATTCCCTCTTCCTTTAAACCCGGATAGATTTTAAGCTCCACTCCGCAAAATATGGAGTATGCTGAGTTTATTAGAGTCGAACTTCTTAAAATCAACTTTTTATCCAGTTTAATGTCATTTCAGCTCTGTACGAGCGCAACAAACATTAACTTATTTACGATGTAAATTTCACGTACTCATTTGATTATTTGACCAAATTCATTT
>NW_018171756.1:0-219 GCF_001263595.1 Phalaenopsis equestris
ATAAATTATTTGCAATGAATGAAAAGATGATCAAACCATGAATGAATGAAATACGACAATCTATGACTCTCTGTTTGGATGTTCATAGGACGTTAAAGCTAGATAAAGAGATAAAAATATGAGTCATAATGTTATATTTTTGTTATTTTTTAGATTTCCTTTAACGACTAACAAGCTTTTTTTTGCCTTGTACCCAACATTAACCCTTAATTTCTCATT
>NW_018171757.1:0-219 GCF_001263595.1 Phalaenopsis equestris
GGCAGCAATGGTTTGCTCATATTCCTCAGCTTTAGCCTCCCACGTTTGGGTCGAATCTTCTAATTTCTTCTACAGGCACAAGATCTTGAGTTATGCCTTCCTCTTACCCTTAGAAAATTCGGCCACCATCTGGCTTGCGGCTTTCCTTTTCTGCTCCTCGTGCATCAAGGTTTTTGCCTAGTAATGGGAGAGAGAGACGGTCAAGGCGTTGCAGCAGTC
>NW_018171758.1:0-219 GCF_001263595.1 Phalaenopsis equestris
GCAACCATCTCATAGCTCATACGGGCGCAGCTCCTCTAACTTTGGATATGGTCGAAACCCATACAGTACCTTGTTGTCCTCCATTCTTCTTAATGTCACAGTCACTTTGCGGTGTAATACCCCCAAAATGTAGTTCTTTACTAAGTCTACTCCATTTCCTTTAAGAATAAGTACTGAACCCATCGATAGTGGAATCTCAACATATCCTCTGAATTCCCC
>NW_018171759.1:0-219 GCF_001263595.1 Phalaenopsis equestris
ATGGAAGTGGTTTAGCTTATAAGCTAGACATTTTTATGGGTAGACCATCGTCATATTCTAACCCCCTCTCTACATCCCCACAACGTGAGCAATTCATATAGCCTTGTCGAGAAGAGGCATGTAGTATTGACTACAACACTCAGCTTACATAGCTGATATGTGCCTAAGTGGAGTACTTTCAAAGCCGTATGAAAAACCCCCAGTTGGGTCACACCGTCA
>NW_018171760.1:0-219 GCF_001263595.1 Phalaenopsis equestris
TTTATCTTTAATTTAAAATTGTTATTAGATTCAGAGCCCAACGTTAATTAATTAATATATCTATACTGCCGGCTGAAGGCGGCGGAATGAAAGAATTGTAAAACGGGCAATTTACATACATCCCACATAATTTCATATATTTACATGTCTATAACTTTTATAAAGCCAAAAATTTATGATATCACGTCGAAAATATCATTATTATTAACTATTTCAGAG
>NW_018171761.1:0-219 GCF_001263595.1 Phalaenopsis equestris
TTATTTGAGTCAAATAGAGGTTGAAGTAAAGCGGTGCGGAGCAGATTTCTACAAAAACTGAAATCTGGTGAATTTAAACTCAGGCGCATGATGTGCCAATTTATAGAGCCATGACGCATGATGCGCCAAATGTCCGAACATGCCATATAGCCTAAAAAATCGCAAAATCGCACGAAAAAAACTCCATTGTCGTTGCTTAATTCGTCTCCTACCTCAAGA
>NW_018171762.1:0-219 GCF_001263595.1 Phalaenopsis equestris
TATTACATCAGGAGTCCTGATACATTTTTGTATCAAAACTCCAATCACTACCTGCCACGTATACAATTCAGACCTCTTAGTAAAAAAAATAAATAATTTAATACACATTGGGGTCAGACTGTACACGTGTCAGACAGTGATTAGAGTACTGATGCAAAATATAGCAGGACTCCTAGTATAATATTTTTTTTTTTCCGAAATAATCATCTCTTCAAAGAG
>NW_018171763.1:0-219 GCF_001263595.1 Phalaenopsis equestris
TATTACTATTTTATTTAAAAAAAAATTATTTATATATTAGGAAATTATAATATTTTTGAATTTTACACAATTTTATGTATCATAACTTAAGTCAAATATTTGTATTGGAGAAAAAATTTGGAATCGAACTGAAAAAAAATATATATAAGATGCGATTTTGGTCTCTGGCACCGACAACGCCTGCTATATGAACCATGGCGTCGACAACGCCATCGGGAG
>NW_018171764.1:0-219 GCF_001263595.1 Phalaenopsis equestris
AATGTGTGATTTTGGTTCAAATAATTTTTAAACATATTTAAAAATGTGTAACAAATATGGTTCAAATAATATGCAAACATGCGTTCGAATAATGCTCCATTATGGATTGAGTAAAGTTTGAATATAGCTCTAACACATGTTTTAATTGGATTTGGAACACAACTTTTCATATTCTAACTTGCTTGGTGCTAGAGCCTCATTACAAAAATATCTTCTATA
>NW_018171765.1:0-219 GCF_001263595.1 Phalaenopsis equestris
ATCTTCCAAACAAAAACTAAAAGAGAGAAAATTCCTACTTACCAGAATAGCTCCTGCAGGGTCGATCCACCAGTAGACTTTAATAGCTAGAACAGCAGTAGCTAAACCAATGGAGTTGGTGATAACATCAAAGAAATGATCTTGCGCATAAGCTCTCACAATTTCGTTTTTGAAGCTGCGGCAATAGATCATCAGCGCGAATTTTACAATTGTTACAGA
>NW_018171766.1:0-219 GCF_001263595.1 Phalaenopsis equestris
GTTTTGATCATTACAAAGGATGATGGTACTACATCAAGGTCATGAAATCAATCCACATTTCGGCAAAGCTTTCGGTGTTTGAAGCCTTACAAAATTTTGTCGAGCTTATCAGACCACAACAACTCCATTAGAAGTGATTACATGCTCCTATTCTCGACTTACTGTGGAAATCAATCTTGACGTACCCAGAAGACTGAACTGAATGTTAGTGCCAACCCA
>NW_018171767.1:0-219 GCF_001263595.1 Phalaenopsis equestris
TAACTCTACACACTTGTGAATCGTTATCAGCCCGACCTGACCAGCTTCAGCCCGTGTAACTGTCGTCCGCCGACATCTTCGGGCCGACTCATCCCACAAAATTGCTTGCGCTCATTCCATTCAGCATCCCGAGGCGACCCCTGTCAACCTGTGCGTGAACAAGAGACCTGCCACCTCACTTGCTTGCGCTAACCCCTTGCGTGTTCCCTACTAACAACT
>NW_018171768.1:0-219 GCF_001263595.1 Phalaenopsis equestris
TCCAAGTTATTTTAAATTTTGCTTGTGATTCGAGATGCTATTCAACTCAATTTTATCACTTCAAAAGACATACAAATACTTTAAGAAACAAATTCTCTAAATAATATTAAATTAATTACTTAATTACTAATGCCTTAAATGTGCAAAGTGCTTCACAGTATAATATTAAATATATCTAAATTATCTGCACACGCTCCAATCGATATACTAAAAGCTTGT
>NW_018171769.1:0-219 GCF_001263595.1 Phalaenopsis equestris
GTTTTGGATGAGCTTTCCCAAGAGTTGCCTAGGCTTCCTTTCAAAATTTGGCCTTATCCAAAGTTTGATTGGGCATAACGGCCGAGCTTGCCGTCAGCGGCCTCGAGGGCGCCTCGACGGACCTTCTTAATGAATTGATTCTGGAGTCTCAAGAAGATCTCACCATCGGTGGGGTCGATTGCATCGTCAGCGCCCTAGTTCAATTCTGCACATTTTGGC
>NW_018171770.1:0-219 GCF_001263595.1 Phalaenopsis equestris
AAGTTAAAAACAGTAAAAAGTACTAATAAATATTTAATAAGTATTAATAAACCTAAATAAAAATAATATAGCTTAAATAATAAAAAAAATATGAAAAAAGAGAAAAATATTATAAAAAAAACTTGAGATGCTATCAAATTTCTAACAATAAATATTCTAACTTAGATTAAAGGTCATCAATAAACCCAACTTCAACAAAATTACATTCAAAATGAATGG
>NW_018171771.1:0-219 GCF_001263595.1 Phalaenopsis equestris
TGGATCCTTACCCTTCCTCCAATATTGTTCTTCTTGAAAAATGGTCAGCCTGGGCTTTAGAGCAGATGCCAACTCAACCTCCTCCTCTTTGGTCAGGCTTTCCTCTAGGTTTTCCACTTCCGCCTATTATGCTGGTGCAACTAGCGATCATGAAGAAATCTAGATGGCCTTACTTCTTTTACAAAGAAGAATAAAACCCGAGGAAGATGGCCGTGAAGC
>NW_018171772.1:0-219 GCF_001263595.1 Phalaenopsis equestris
TTTTTATCTTTGTCTCTCATCTTCACTCCCTATCTGTCTATTTCTATCTCTCACACTCTCACTTTCTTTCTAACTCTATCTCTCTCAAGAGGATGGGAGGGAGACAGATGGTATGAGAGAAAAAAATAAATGAAGAGGGTGAAAGAGAGAGTGAGTGCTAGAGAGAAACTACTCTCTCGATGTTTCTTTCCCACATTTCTTCTCTTTCTATGATATGAA
>NW_018171773.1:0-219 GCF_001263595.1 Phalaenopsis equestris
TTAATTTTGTAATTATTCATTGTTTTTTTAATGATTTAATTGAATGGAAAAATATGTTTTAATTATTCACATTTATTTTTACATTTTTATTAAACCTCCCTAAGTCCAAAGAACTTAGAGAAACAACGTTTATATTTTTATGGGTTTTAATTTATTTATTGTAATTACTTTAATGAGAAAATACGGGAAATACATTTTTAAGCCTTTGGAAATTTATTT
>NW_018171774.1:0-219 GCF_001263595.1 Phalaenopsis equestris
GTTTAAACTGTATGTTAATTACTCATCTTAAAAAATAGAAAAAAATTCATTTCATTTTCAAGAATCAATGTACGACTTCAATTCGTCGGTGTACAAATATAATATGTAATGCAAAGTGTAAAATATATGAAAACTGGATCAGGCCTCAAACCGAAAAAGGAAAATGTTCAAAGTTCAATAGTTTAACAAGAATTGAACTGAATGAAATAATGAGTACAA
>NW_018171775.1:0-219 GCF_001263595.1 Phalaenopsis equestris
AGATTAGGATTTAGGTTTGGAGGAGGAGCACTAAGCCACTCCCTAGGGCACTAGTGATCCAACCAACAGTTTACCTTGTCAGCATCCAGATCCCAAATGAACATCTCCTCAGCAAGATGTCTTACTTTAAGCATGTTGGTCCATATTCTAGAATCCCATATCTTCCTGATAGCAATAGAGGGGCGATGCAATCTGCAATACTTACCCATCATAAACTTA
>NW_018171776.1:0-219 GCF_001263595.1 Phalaenopsis equestris
AAGGAGAAGGAGGCCACAGAGCCAAGGATGGGGTACTCACTACCCTAAACCAGGGGGGCGTGACCCTCAATGGGCGAGCTGCGTTGAGCCATGGTGGATACGGGTGCCACCTTTTTCTTTGTGTCGGATAAGGAGAGGAGAACTTCTGTTATGCTCGACTGAAAGGAGAGGCGCTAGTGTGAATACTCGACTCAAAGGAGAGGAGAGCGGGAGCTCGGA
>NW_018171777.1:0-219 GCF_001263595.1 Phalaenopsis equestris
TTGCGGAAAGATAAAATGTCTCGTAGGGGACAAGCTACGGCTAACCTTCTCACCATTGGGTACAACACCTAAAGAGGAAGAATGCCTCAGGGGTAGTAACTGAAACCAGCAATCA
This sequence comes from Phalaenopsis equestris, assembly GCF_001263595.1. Classification (NCBI taxonomy): domain Eukaryota; kingdom Viridiplantae; phylum Streptophyta; class Magnoliopsida; order Asparagales; family Orchidaceae; genus Phalaenopsis; species Phalaenopsis equestris. Next base: position 116 of record NW_018171777.1, read on the forward strand.
TCAAAAACTTCCTTTTCTAAGAAAAATAGCCTATATATATAAGAGAGATTATGACTTATATTAGGCAATGCTTTCAATTAAGAAATAGAATAAAAAGAAAGTAA
>NW_018171778.1:0-219 GCF_001263595.1 Phalaenopsis equestris
AAGCATAATCGTCAATATAAGAAAATTATGAAGGTTGGAAATACAGAGATAAAGGAAGAGAAAAGGGTAAAGAGTGGGTTCAAAGCATTAACGAGGGTCTCTCACCTTCGCCCCCTTCTCGGGATTGAGTAACGGGCTTTCAACCTCCCCTCTCAAGCCTTCAAAATGCCTCACAAATCGGAGAAATCCAGATAAAAAGATATTCACAGAGAGAGAGAG
>NW_018171779.1:0-219 GCF_001263595.1 Phalaenopsis equestris
CTTTACAATTATTGAATATTTATTACATCATATTTATCAAATCTATAACTGTTATAAAGTTTTGGTACAGTTGTTGTGGAATTAATTCTTTTAGCAACATTATTAAATACTTGGTTTTTTAAGCATATCTTAAGTCACGGTCAAGTTTTTGGTGCCGTTGCAGGGCAGTGAGTAAACAAAAATTACAAGTAGAGTAACGGACAAATTAGGATTATTAGA
>NW_018171780.1:0-219 GCF_001263595.1 Phalaenopsis equestris
TGTTATTGAATCTTAAACTCTCTATTCCTCTCTTTTTTCTTCTTTATTGCCTATATGTTATCAATAATAGCAATTTCTTTTCTGCATTTATTGAATATATTTTAAGAAAAAAATGTGCTCAGATAGTTCCTCAATAGCAACTCTGGAACTCTTAGCTCTTGATCATCCTAAGAAAATTTTACTTTATTAATTTGGTTTTTCAGCCTTACACAAAAAAAA
>NW_018171781.1:0-219 GCF_001263595.1 Phalaenopsis equestris
GTTTGGACCATCAACTCCTGGTGACCTGCATTAAAAGTTTCGTTAATGGCCTCGCTGGTTATGAGGCCACCCTTCCTTGCATTTTGGATATCCAGGGGATCGCGCTCCTCGTTGCTTATAGCCCGCAAGTAGCAGACCCAAGATAGCTCTAGGTCACTCTAACTATTATGATCTCTCCATCTCAAGGAAACTTGACAGCGACGTAGTAAGTAGAGACTA
>NW_018171782.1:0-219 GCF_001263595.1 Phalaenopsis equestris
AAAAAAACAAAATATAATTAAATTTCTTATTATATTTTTTTATTTCAAATCTAAAAAAATAAAATTTTATTATATGTAATATTTGATTGAGATCAATATAGGATGCAGGAAATTAAATCGATACTATGCATATATTGCTCATAATCAAATTCTAATAAATAATTAATTTTAATTTGTTCATAACCTATCATACAACAACAACAACAAAGCCTTAATCCC
>NW_018171783.1:0-219 GCF_001263595.1 Phalaenopsis equestris
TGTATGAGTCGTCTGCGACTGTTTTATCATTTATGAATAATCTTCAAGTGGTACTAAAATATTTTAGATAATTTGAATCATAAAGATTACCACGTGCATTCAATATTTGAAAAAAAAGATAGATTTATATGCATATATATCACTCAAATCTTATGTATTTATATATCTAACCTTTAAATTTCAATTTTTATATTAATGCATATTATATATGATGAGTGG
>NW_018171784.1:0-219 GCF_001263595.1 Phalaenopsis equestris
AAAATGGACCAAAACGGAGCAAACAGGAGCAAATCAGGTCAAACCGGGGCACACTGGAGCCATGGGGGCCAAAATAGGACACTTAAGTGATTATGCCGAGTGATTAAGCACCTAAAGTTGCACTTAGGTTCCACCATACAGAGAGGAGGGTGCTTAAGCACCAAATATCGGTGCTTAAGCGCCTAAAATGGTTTTCGACATATCTTCTAGAATATACAT
>NW_018171785.1:0-219 GCF_001263595.1 Phalaenopsis equestris
AGGCATGAAAACCATTTTGGATGACCAAAAACTTCCAGATTTCAAAATCCATCGCTTATAATTCCAAAAATATTTTAAGATATGGGGTTTTCAATAGAAGCAAGTTCATCAATTTTGATGCGTGAAGATTATACAATAAAGTCATCACTAAAAAGAGACTTACATGATATATTTATGATGGAAATCATGTCGAAATATCATTATACAAACTTTATACCA
>NW_018171786.1:0-219 GCF_001263595.1 Phalaenopsis equestris
TTTTTCCCGGAAAAACAGTATGCATGATGGATCATCGCTTTGCGACAGAGAATAGCTGAAGAAAAGAAGCAGAAAACTTTTCTTAATTATAAGGCATAAAGCTGAAAATAGTAAACATTAGTGTGAATTAATTTATTAACATTTGGCCTGGTTGTTAGAAGAAGAAAAACAATAGTTTAACAGGAACAAATAAAAGGGATACTTATTATATGAAAAGAG
>NW_018171787.1:0-219 GCF_001263595.1 Phalaenopsis equestris
TAGCCAAACCTAAACCCAAGTCTAACCCAACATCCTCAAAATTATCCATGAGCCAAAATTTTTCAAATTGAACTTCCAAATAAATTAAATATCACTCCAACCTTTTCTAAACTCTTTGTAACAATCATCTACACCACTTTGATTAATTAATTAGGCTCAATTTCATGACTAGCCCAACCTAAACAAAACTTGAAGCCAAAATCCCAAAATTGAACTAAT
>NW_018171788.1:0-219 GCF_001263595.1 Phalaenopsis equestris
CTTCTCAGCAAAAAAAGTTCACTTGCCTCTCATTGCATCCCTAGCTAAGTGCCACCTTTCTTTTTTTCAATTTTGTGCACTTATCTAGCTCTTCAACATCTATAGATAAAACTATGCCCTTTTAATTTTCTTCTTTGGCTTGTCTATCAAACCTCTAGCTGGTAAGCCACATTGTCGGCAACCCTTTAAAGCCACTACGAAACTTATTCAAGCCCCTTT
>NW_018171789.1:0-219 GCF_001263595.1 Phalaenopsis equestris
TCTCAGCTCATGTTCGGCTTGTCAAAAAATATCATTGTTCGTGTTCGGCTCATTCATATTTCAAATAAAAAAATGTATACATTTGTGTTCGACTTGTTTGTTTAGTGAGGCGAACACTAGTTGTTTGCGAACGAGTCATTTTGACAACCCTAATCACTCAGCTGTAGAACGTTAAGGGTAGGGTGAGATTTAAATCTTATTATTTATACTAAGATATTC
>NW_018171790.1:0-219 GCF_001263595.1 Phalaenopsis equestris
ACCCCACGTAGTGGGATGGCTTTGTCGTCGTCGTTGTTGTATTATTTTTGGGATGATTTACATACATACCAACTTAATTCTTGTGCATTTACATATCTAACAACTTGACTTCAGTTTTGACATACGTCTTCTTACCTATACATGAAAAGTTGTATTTCACTCGTTAAAATTTAAACGTGATATATTTTATATGATATGAAAGATTTGGGTGATATAAAT
>NW_018171791.1:0-220 GCF_001263595.1 Phalaenopsis equestris
CCTAGCCCTTTTCCAACCTCTAAAAATGACTCCAAGCGCACCTGGAATCACCACAATGGAAACTCTAGATGGGATACCATTAGGAAAAATGTCTAGCTTTTCTAGAGTTTTCTTGAATCTCGTGCAATCTCACTTACTGCGCTCCGCGCCTCTCCCTTTTATCCACCCATCCCGTACCTCTACTGTAGTCCCAGACCTTTGTCCCTTATCTCTCTCCCTT
>NW_018171792.1:0-220 GCF_001263595.1 Phalaenopsis equestris
GGATTTATTGTTATAGGTTTGGTTTATATGTTAGAATAGAATCATACATGATTGCTCTTTTAATCATAACTTGTTTTTTTTTTCTCAAACATAAAATGGTACACATTATTCCATTATTGTCAGTGTTGTTATGCAAAACAATGCGGAAACGAAAAAATTCATACAACAATCAAATACAAATTATTTATGTGGTTCGACGTTAAGTTGATTCACTTGTATC
>NW_018171793.1:0-220 GCF_001263595.1 Phalaenopsis equestris
TTACAAAATCTCTAAGTTTCTTATATACATTTAAATTTAGATATTAAATATGTAAATACACAAGAATTAGAGAAAACATCAACTTCATACGTAGGTGTAAGTGTCGAGCATGTCAATATGAAAGCAGTGGATAATCTATAACCTTATATTTTAAGCATCATGTTTATAAAATATAAGCCATTACACAAATCAACAAGCTTACATTCAAAATTAAGTGTTA
>NW_018171794.1:0-220 GCF_001263595.1 Phalaenopsis equestris
TGTTCTTTTACAAAACCTTCAAATTTGATTATTTATTAATTTGAACAAACTTTATTGAGTATCATTATTTGAACCGAATTCAAGTTATTTATAGTGCACTGGTTCTTTTACAAATTACAACCCCAGTTCTGCAAGTGTGTAACACATCCAACACGTCTCTTTAGCATTTAAAAATAAAATAAAATAAAATAAAATAAAAAATCCTAAATCTAAAACCTGC
>NW_018171795.1:0-220 GCF_001263595.1 Phalaenopsis equestris
AAGATGTTGCCAGCAGTATAAAATCTTCCAAACAAATTAGCTATGAGATTGAGAAGTGATGCAAAGTCAACCAACCTTGTAAAAAGATCAGCCAATGAAGCACAGCAGGCAACTTTGATAATATGGGTGGCAGATGGAGACTGCGTGCATCAGAAATGAAACCACATAATGTGCATGAAATGCTAATTAACAATGAAGAATAACTCAAAAAAGTCTTTTT
>NW_018171796.1:0-220 GCF_001263595.1 Phalaenopsis equestris
ACATTTTCATGCATAAGGACTGGACTTTGTGCTATCAGTCTTCAAGTAAGAGATTGTTAGTTTTGAAGTTTAGGGGTTGGATATGAAAATACATGGGAGATGAGAGGTATGCATGTCAATTTTTCTTAGTTCAGAACTTTTTATTTGATTTATTGTGATTTATAAGAATTTATATGTTCGTATATGTTCAGACTTATTAAGCGAAAACTCGTTCAATTTG
>NW_018171797.1:0-220 GCF_001263595.1 Phalaenopsis equestris
ACATTTTCATGCATAAGGACTGGACTTTGTGCTATGATTCTTCAAGTAAGAGATTGTTAGTTTTGAACTTTAGGGGTTAGATATGAAAATACATGGGAGTTGAGAGGTATGCATGTCAATCTTTCTTAGTTCAGAACTTTTTATTTGATTTATAGTGATTTATAAGAATTTATATGTTCGTATACGTTCAGACTTATTAAGCGAAAACTCGTTCAATTTG
>NW_018171798.1:0-220 GCF_001263595.1 Phalaenopsis equestris
GCCCAATGTTTCCAAATTCGTCCAACTTCGTACCTTTCCGGCATGAACCGTATATCTCAGAGAGGTCGTCTTTCTGTGGGTTGGTAGTAATGGAATGGTTTCATTATCACAAATGAAGAACATTTCCCACCAAAAGATCAGTCCAATAATACCACTCACTGGTAAATAGCGCAAGACTTCTTCGTGAATCTCCGCTATTTGAATATTGAACATCATAACC
>NW_018171799.1:0-220 GCF_001263595.1 Phalaenopsis equestris
ACCGCATAATTCTTATGAATTTACATGCATACCATATAGTTCTTATGAATTTACATATCTAACATCTAAGAGTATAATGTTTTTATTTATAACATATTGGTAAGTGTTATAAACCTAGTAATGATAATATTGATGATATGATGTTATGGATTTGAGTGGCATGCATGTAAATACTAAAATTTAGGTGTTGGCTATGTAAATATATAAAAATAGTGTGATA
>NW_018171800.1:0-220 GCF_001263595.1 Phalaenopsis equestris
GTTGTTGTTGTTGTGATGAGATTGAGTTGTGAGTCTTTGGTTTAGGTTTTGGGAGAGATTTTCTACCACTTAAATTGTAGGAATTGGGAGAGATCGCATATCTCTTGAATTATAGGTGCTTATCTTTGTATTTTCATCGAGTTATTTCAATTATTGAAATAAAAAATCTATTTTGCTGGAATTTCTGTGCAGAATCGTGTTGATTTTGACGTTGGATCGT
>NW_018171801.1:0-220 GCF_001263595.1 Phalaenopsis equestris
AGGCAACTTATGCTGGGGTGGTGGGTAAAGGGCTGAAAATATCTCAGGATGCTAAAATTCTGGTCTTTCCCCAATCCTTCAATGATGCTTCTGTGGGCAAAGAACCTTGCACTTTTATTAATCCTTTAGAAATCAAAGAGGGTAAGCCTACCATTTCTATAATGAGGAGGAGTTAACCTCTCTAAAGATAGACTGCAAGTTTATCCTCATTGGTAAATTC
>NW_018171802.1:0-220 GCF_001263595.1 Phalaenopsis equestris
ACTATAGTGTCATTAGTATTTCACATCACTGTCGTTATCAATGATTTCAAAAGCTTTAAACAGGTCTTCCAGAATGTCCATTTTTTCCATTTTATCAGTCAGCATGCATACAAATTCGTCAAGTTCAATTGCACCACATCCATTTTGGTCAACTTTAGCAATCATCTCATCAATTTGCTGCATATTGAGTGAATTTTATGTTCCAGTTAGAGAATTTTAC
>NW_018171803.1:0-220 GCF_001263595.1 Phalaenopsis equestris
TTTTTATTAATGGAGAAACGTGTCAAAATAGCCGCGGGTCTCTTTATAAGGTCATTTTAGTTGACACTTTCTTCAATATGGTTTGAAATGGTCCCTAGTTATGGTTTGAAATAGGCCCCCACTGAAGACTATTTCGACACCAATTTAAAGGGTATGGAGACTAATTTAACACTTTTATAAATATTGAGACTTAAATGGCTTCCAGGAAAACAACCAGGGG
>NW_018171804.1:0-220 GCF_001263595.1 Phalaenopsis equestris
CCTCTAGAACTCGTATCTGAGGTCGAGGTCGGGGACATAGTCACGGAAGGAACGATAAAATTATCGAACAAAATTTTTCAATCACCAACATTGGTTTGGAAGATAGTTTTGAAGATGAAAAAATAAGGAAATTCGCAATGAGGATTAACCAGAAGAAACCTCTTTCTGAAATTAATATAGAAGATGAAGAGAAATGTGATTATGGTTCAATGTATGATCG
>NW_018171805.1:0-220 GCF_001263595.1 Phalaenopsis equestris
TTTTGAACTATTTTTATAAAGCTATATGGAATAATTTTCAATATGTTGACAAAGGCTTCAATAGATAATTGGCATCAATTTATTCAATAATAATACCAACTTCTTTTAATTCCAATGGAATAACTATTTTAATCTGTCCTATCAACATTGTTTTGCATTTTGACTTTTACAGCTTTCCAAATTGGAGATGAGGAAACACAAGTGTCAATGAAAAAAAAAA